>NW_012289155.1:0-18093 GCF_000151885.1 Dipodomys ordii | reverse complement strand
AGAAGCAGAACGAGAAGCAGGAGAAGCAGAAGATGCAGAGCGGGAGAAGCAGAAGAAGAAGAAACAGAAGAAATAGAAGGAGCAGAAGCAGAAGGAGGAGCAGAAGCAGAAGGAGAAGCAGAAAGAGAAGCAGGAAAAGCAGAAGAAGCAGAAGCAGGAGAAGCAGAAGCAGAAGAAACAGGAGAAGGACAAGAAGCAGAAGCAGAAGGAGAAGCAGAAACAGAAGGAGAAGCAGAAACAGAAGGAGAAGCAGAAGAAGAAGAAGCAGGAGAACCAGAAGCATAAGAATCCGAAGAAGCAGAAGCAGAACCTGAAGCAGAAGGAGAAGCAAGAGAAGCAGAAGAAGCAGAATCTGGAGAAGCAGAATGAGAAGCTGAAGGAGAAGCAGAAGCAGAAAGAGAATCAAAAGGAGAAGGAGAAGCGGAAGAAAGAGAAGAAGCAGAAGCAGTAGCAGTTGCAGCAGAAGCAGAAGGAGAAGCAAAAGTAAAAGCAGAAGAACGAGAAGGAGAAGGAGAAACAGAAGGAGAAGCAGAAGGAGAATCAGAAGGAGAAGCAGAAGAAGCAGAAGGAGAAGCAGAAGGAGAAACAGAAGCAGAAGAAGCATCAGAAGGAGAAGCAGAAGCAGAAGAAGATGCAGAAGGAGAAGCAGGAGAAGCAGAAGAAGCAGAAGCAGAAGTAGAAGTAGGAGAAGGAGAAGGAAGAGCCACAGAAGCAATAGGAGAAGCAGAAGCAGAATGAGAAGCAGAAAGAGAAGCAGTAGAAGAAGAAGAAACAGGAAAAGCAGAAGCAGCAGAAAGACAAGAAGAAGAAGAAGAAGAAGAAGAAGAAGAAGAAGAAGAAGAAGAAGAAGAAGAAGAAGAAGAAAAAGAAGAAGAAGAAGAAGAAGAAGAAGAAGAAGAAAAAGAAGAAGAAGAAGAAGAAGAAGAAGAAGAAGAAGAAGAAGAAGAAGAAGAAGAAGAAGAAGAAGAAGAAGAAGGAGAAGGAGAAGGAGAAGGAGAAGGAGAAGGAGAAGGAGAAGCAATAGAAGCAGAAGAAGGAGAAGCAGGAGAAGCAGAAGCAGAAGAAAAAGAATAAGCATAAGAAGCAGAATCAGAGGGAGAAGCAGAAGAAGGAGAAGCAGAAGCAGAAGAAGCAGCAGAAGGAGAAGCAGAAGCAGAAGAAGATGCAGAAGGAGGAGAAGGCGAAAGAGAATGATTATGATTAGGAGTAGGAGAAGCAAAAGGATAAGTAGAAGCAGAAAGAGACGCAGAAGGAGAAGCAGCAATAGAAGTAGGAGAAGCAGGAGAAGCAGAAGCAGGAGAAGCAGAAGAAACAGAAGACGCAGAAGCAGAATGAGAAGCAGAAGGAGAAATTGAAGCAGAAGCAGAAGGAGAAGCAGAAGAAGGAGAAGGAGAAGCAAAAAGAGAAGCACAACGAGAAGCAGGAGAAGCAGAAGCAGGAGATGCAGAAGCAGAAGAAACATAGGAAGGAGAAGAAGCAGAAGCAGAAGGAGAAGCAGAAACAGAAGGAAAAGCAGAAAGAGAAGCAGGAGAAGCAGAAGAAGCAGCAGCAGGAGAAGCAGAAGCAGAAGCAGAAGAAGCCGAAGAAGCAGAAGCAGAACCTGAAGCAGAAGGAGAAGCAGAAGAAGCAGAATCTGGAGAAGCAGAAGGAGAAGCAGAAGCAGAAAGTGAAGCAAAAGCAGAAGGAGAAGCAGAAGGGGACGCAAAAGAAATAGAAGAAGCAGAGGCAGTAGCAGAAGAAGCAGAAGATGCAGAAGCAGAAGGAGAAGCAGAAGGAAAAGCAGAAGAACGAGAAGGAGAAGGAGTAGGAGAAACAGAAGGAGAAGCAGAAAGAGAAGCAGAAGAAGGAGCAGGAGAAGGAAAAGCAGCAGGAGAAGCAGAAAGAGCAGCAGAAGGAGAAGCAGGAGATGCAGAATCAGGAGAAGCAGAAGCAGAAGAAACAGGAGAAGGACAAGAAGCAGAAGCAGAAGGAGAAGCAGAAACAGAAGGAGAAGCAGGAAGAGAAGGAGGGGAAGCAGAAGAAGCTGAAGCAGGAGAACCAGAAGCATAAGAATCCGAAGAAGCAGAAGCAGAACCTGAAGCAGAAGGAGAAGCAAGAGAAGCAGAAGAAGCAGAATCTGGAGAAGCAGAATGAGAAGCTGAAGGAGAAGCAGAAGCAGAAAGAGAATCAAAAGGAGAAGGAGAAGCGGAAGAAAGAGAAGAAGCAGAAGCAGTAGCAGTTGCAGCAGAAGCAGAAGGAGAAGCAAAAGTAAAAGCAGAAGAACGAGAAGGAGAAGGAGAAACAGAAGGAGAAGCAGAAGGAGAATCAGAAGGAGAAGCAGAAGAAGCAGAAGGAGAAGCAGAAGGAGAAACAGAAGCAGAAGAAGCATCAGAAGGAGAAGCAGAAGCAGAAGAAGATGCAGAAGGAGAAGCAGGAGAAGCAGAAGAAGCAGAAGCAGAAGTAGAAGTAGGAGAAGGAGAAGGAAGAGCCACAGAAGCAATAGGAGAAGCAGAAGCAGAATGAGAAGCAGAAAGAGAAGCAGTAGAAGAAGAAGAAACAGGAAAAGCAGAAGCAGCAGAAAGACAAGAAGAAGAAGAAGAAGAAGAAGAAGAAGAAGAAGAAGAAGAAGAAGAAGAAGAAGAAGAAGAAGAAGAAGAAGAAGAAGAAGAAGAAGAAGAAGGAGAAGGAGAAGGAGAAGGAGAAGGAGAAGCAATAGAAGCAGAAGAAGGAGAAGCAGGAGAAGCAGAAGCAGAAGAAAAAGAATAAGCATAAGAAGCAGAATCAGAGGGAGAAGCAGAAGAAGGAGAAGCAGAAGCAGAAGAAGCAGCAGAAGGAGAAGCAGAAGCAGAAGAAGATGCAGAAGGAGGAGAAGGCGAAAGAGAATGATTAGGAGTAGGAGAAGCAAAAGGATAAGTAGAAGCAGAAAGAGACGCAGAAGGAGAAGCAGCAATAGAAGTAGGAGAAGCAGGAGAAGCAGAAGCAGGAGAAGCAGAAGAAACAGAAGACGCAGAAGCAGAATGAGAAGCAGAAGGAGAAATTGAAGCAGAAGCAGAAGCAGAAGGAGAAGCAGAAGAAGGAGAAGGAGAAGCAAAAAGAGAAGCACAACGAGAAGCAGGAGAAGCAGAAGCAGGAGATGCAGAAGCAGAAGAAACATAGGAAGGGGAAGAAGCAGAAGCAGAAGGAGAAGCAGAAACAGAAGGAAAAGCAGAAAGAGAAGCAGGAGAAGCAGAAGAAGCAGCAGCAGGAGAAGCAGAAGCAGAAGAAGCCGAAGAAGCAGAAGCAGAACCTGAAGCAGAAGGAGAAGCAGGAGAAGCAGAAGAAGCAGAATCTGGAGAAGCAGAAGGAGAAGCAGAAGCAGAAAGAGAAGCAAAAGCAGAAGGAGAAGCAGAAGGGGACGCAAAAGAAACAGAAGAAGCAGAGGCAGTAGCAGAAGAAGCAGAAGATGCAGAAGCAGAAGGAGAAGCAGAAGGAAAAGCACAAGAACGAGAAGGAGAAGGAGTAGGAGAAACAGAAGGAGAAGCAGAAAGAGAAGCAGAAGAAGGAGCAGGAGAAGGAAAAGCAGCAGGAGAAGCAGAAAGAGCAGCAGAAGGAGAAGCAGGAGATGCAGAATCAGGAGAAGCAGAAGCAGAAGAAACAGGAGAAGGACAAGAAGCAGAAGCAGAAGGAGAAGCAGAAACAGAAGGAGAAGCAGGAAGAGAAGGAGGGGAAGCAGAAGAAGCTGAAGCAGGAGAAGCAGAAGCATAAGAATGTGAAGAAGCAGAAGGAGAAGCAGGAGAAGCAGAAGAAGCAGAATGTGAAGAAGCAGAATAAGAAGCAGAACGAGAAGCAGAAGCAGAAAGAGAATCAAAAGCAGAAGGAGAAGCAGAAGAAACAGAAGAAGTAGAAGCAGAAGCAGTTGTAGCAGAAGCAGAAGGAAAAGCAGAAGAACATGAAGGAGAAGGAGAAAAAGAAGGAGAAACAGAAGGAGAAGCAGAAAGAGACGCAGGAAAAGCAGACGAAGAAGAAGCAAAAGGAGAATGAGAAGGAGAAGCAGAAGAAGGAGACGGAGAAGCAGAAGAAGATGCAGAAGGAGAAGCAGGAGAAGCAGAAGAAGCAGAAGCAGGAGGAGAAGCAGGAAAAGCAGAAGAAGCAGAAGCAAAAGGAGAAGCAAAAGAAGGAGAAGGAGAAGCAGAAGCATAAGGAAAAGCACAAGCAGAAGGAGATGCAGAAGGAGAAGCAGAAGAAGCAGAAGCTGAAGGAGAAGCAGAAGTAGGAGAAGGTGAAGGAGGAGAACCAGAAGGAGAAGCAGAAGCAGAATGAGAAGCAGAAATAGAAGCAGGAGAAGGACAAGAAGCAGAAGCAGGAGAAGCCGAAAGAAAAGAAACAGAAGAAGCAGAAACATTAGCCGAACGAGAAGCAGAAGCAGAAGGAGAAGCAGCAGAAGAAGTAGAACCAGAAATTCAGGCAGGAGAAACAGAAGAAGCAGAAGCAGAAGCAGAAGGAGAAGCAAAAAGAGAAGCACAAGGAGTAGTAGAAGAAGCAGCAGAAGGAGAAGCAGCAGAAGAAGCAGAAAAACAAGCAGGAGAAGCAGAAGCAGAAAGAGAAGTAGAAGCAGAAGAAGCAGAACCAGAAGAAGAAGCAGTAGAAGCATAAGAAGCAGAAGCAGGAGAAGCAGAAGCAGAAGAAAAAGAAGAAGCATAAGAAGCAGAAATAGAAGCAGAGGGAGAAACAGAAGAAGGAGAAGGAGCAGCAGAAGGTGAAGCAGAAGGAGATGCAGAAGCAGAATCAGAAGCAGAACCTGAAGGAGAAGTTGGAGAATCAGAAAAAGCAGAAGCAGAAAGAGAAGCAGAAGAGGGAGAAGGAGAAGCAGAAGCAGAAGGACAATCAGGAGAAGCAGAAGAAGCAGAAGCAGAAGAAGAAGAAGAAACAGAAGAAGGAGAAGGAGCAGAAGGAGAGGCAGAAGCAGAAGGAGAAGCAGAAATAGAAACAGAAGAAGAAGAAGCAGTTGCAAGAGAAGCAGAAGCAGAAGGAACAGAAGAAGCTGAAGAAGCAGAAGGAGAATCTGAAGCAGAAGGACAAGCAGAAGCAGCAGAAGCTGGAAGAGCAGAAGCAGAAGATACAGAACAAGCAGAAGAAGCAGAAGCAGAACGAGAAGCAGAAGAATAAGAAGGAGAAAGAGAAGGATTAGGAGTAGGAGGAGCAGAAGCAGAATTAGAAGCAGAAAGAGAACCACAAGGAGAAGCAGAAGAAACAGAAGAAGTAGAAGCAGTAGCAATTGTAGCAGAAGCAGAAGGAGAAGCAGAAGGAAAAGCAGAAGAACAAGAAGGAGAAGGGAAACAGAAGGAGAAGCAGTAGGAGAATAAGAAGGAGAAGCAGAAGAAGGAGAAGCAGAAGCAGAAGAAGATGCAGAAGGAGAAGCAGAAGAAGCAGAAGCAGAAGGAGAAGCAGGAAAAGCAGAAGAAGCAGAAGCAAAAGGAGAAGCAAAAGAAGGAGAAGGAGAAGCAGAGGGAGAAGACGAAGCATAAGGAGAAGCACAAGCAGAAGGAGATGCAGAAGGAGAAGCAGGAGAAGCAGAAGAAGCAGAAGATGAAGGAGAAGCAGAAGTAGGAGAAGTAGAAGGAGGAGAAGCAGAAGCAGAAGGAGAAGCAGAAGCGGAATGAGAAGCAGAAAGAGAAGCAGGAGAAGCACAAGAAGCAGAAGCAGGAGAAGCCGAAAGAGTAGAAGCAGAAGAAGCAGAATCAGAAGCAGAATTAGAAGCAGAAGCAGAAGGAGAAGCAGCAGAAGAAGTAGAACCAGAAATTCAGGCAGGAGAAACAGAAGAAGTAGAACAGAAGCAGAAGGAGAAGCAAAAAGAGAAGCAGTAGGAGAAGTAGAAGAAGCAGCAGAAGGAGAAGCAGCAGAAGAAGCAGAAAAACAAGCAGGAGAAGCAGAAGCAGAAAGAGAAGGAGAAGGAGAAGCAGGAGAAGCAGAAGAAGCAGAAGCAGGAGAAGCAGAATGAAAAGCAGAAGAAGGAGAAATTGAAACAGAAGAAGATGCAGAAGGAGAAGCAGAATCAGAAGTAGAAGCAGAAGAAGGAGAAGAAGCATATAGAGAAACAGAAGGAGAAGCAGGAGAACAGAAGCAGGAGAAGCAGAATCAAAAGAAATAGAAGAAGGATAAAAAGCAGAAGCAGAAAGAGAAGCAGAAACAGAAGGAGAAGCAGAAATAGAAGCAGAAGAAGCTGAAGAAGCAGAAGCAGAACCTGAAGCAGAAGGAGAAGCAGGAGAAGCAGAAGAAGCAGAATCTGGAGAAGAAGGAGAACCAGAAGGAGAAGCAGAAGCAGAAAGAGAAGCAAAAGCAGAAGGAGAAGCAGAAAGAGAAGCAGAAGAAACAGAAGAAGCAGAAGCAGAAGCAGTAGCAGAAGTAGCTGAAGATGCAGAAGCAGATAGAGAATCAGCAGGAATAGCAGAATAACGAGAAGGAGAAACAGAAGGAGAAGAAGAATGAGAAGCAGAAGGATAAGCAGGAAAAACAGAAGAAGCAGAAACAGACGGAGAAGCAGAAGAAGGAGAAGGAGAAGCCAGAGCAGAAGAAGAAGCAGAAGGAAAAGCACAAGCAGAAGGAGATGCAGAAGGAGAAGCAGGAGATGCAGAAGAAGCAGAAGCAGAAGGAGAAGAAGGAGAAGAATCAGAATCAGAAGAAGCAGAAGCAGATATAGAAAGAGAAGCCGACGAAGAGAAGCAGAACGAGAAGCAGGAGAAGCAGGAGAAGCACAAGCGGGAGAAGCAGAAGAAGAAGAAACAGAAGAAGGAGAAGGAGCAGAAGCAGAAGGAGAAGCAGAAAGAGAAGCAGGAAAAGCAGAAGAAGCAGAAGCAGGAGAAGCAGAAGGAGAAGAAACAGGAGAAGGACAAGAAGCAGAAGCAGAAGGAGAAGCAGAAACAGAAGGAGAAGCAGAAAGAGAAAGAGGGGAAGCAGAAGAAAAAGAAGCAGGAGAAGCAGAAGCATAAGAATCCGAAGAAGCAGAAGCAGAACCTGAAGCAGAAGGAGAAGCAAGAGAAGCAGAAGAAGCCGAATCTGGAGAAGCAGAATGAGAAGCTGAAGTAGAAGCAGAAGCAGAAGCAGAAAGAGAATCAAAAGCAGAAGGAGAAGCAGAAGAAACAGAAGAAGCAGAAGCAGTAGCAGTTGCAGCAGAAGCAGAAGGAGAAGCAGAAGGAAAAGCAGAAGAACGAGAAGGAGAAGGAGAAACAGAAGGAGAAGCAGAAGGAGAATCAGAAGGAGAAGCAGGAGAAGCAGAAGGAGAAACAGAAGCAGAAGAAACAGCAGAAAGAGAAGCAGAAGCAGAAGAAGATGCAGAAGGAGAAGCAGGAGAAGCAGAAGAAGCAGAAGCAGAAAGAGAAGTAGAAGAAGGAGGAGAAGGAAGAGCCGCAGAAGCAATAGGATAAGCAGAAAGAGAAGCAGAAGCAGAATGAGAAGCAGAAAGAGAAGCAGTAGAAGCAGAAGCAGCAGGAAAAGCAGAAGCAGAAGAAAGAGAAGAAGACGAAGAAGAAGAAGAAGAAGCATAAGGAGAAGCATAAGGAGAAGCATAAGGAGAAGTGTAAGGAGAAGGAGTAGAAGCAGAAGAAGCAGAAGCAGGAGAAGCTGAAGCAGAAGAAAACGAATAAGCAAAAGAAGCAGAAGCAGTGGGAGAAGCAGAAGAAGGAGAAGGAGAAGGAGCAGCAGAAGGAGAAGCAGAAGCAGAAAGAGAAGCAGAAACAGTAGGAGAACAAGAAGGAGAAGCAGGAGAATCAGAAGAAGCAGAAAGAGAAGGAGAAGAAGGAGAAGCAGAAGTAGAATCAGAAGAAACAGAAGAAGAAGTAGCAGAAGACACAGAAGCAAAAGAAACAGAAGAAGGAGAAGAGCAGAAGCAGAAGCAGAAGGAGAAGCAGAAGCAGAAGGAGAAGCAGGAAGAGAAGCAGGAGAACCAGAAGAAGCAGGAGAAGAAGAAGCAGAAGAAACAGGAGAAGCCGAAGAAGCAGAAGCAGAATCTGAAGCAGAAGGAGAAACAGAAGAAGCACAATCTGAAGCAGAAGCAGAAGAAACAGAAATAGTAGAATAAGCAGAAGCAGAAGCACCAGGAGAAGCAGAAGAACAAGAAGGAGAAGGCGAAAGAGAAGGATTAGGAGTAGGAGAAGCAAAAGGATAAGCTGAAGCAGAAAGAGACGCAGAAGGAAAAGCAGCAGGAGAAGTAGGAGAAGCAGGAGAAGCAGAAGCAAGAGAAGCAGAAGAAACAGAAGACGCAGAAGCAGAATGAGAAGCAGAAGGAGAAATTGAAGCAGAAGGAGAAGCAGAAGCAGAAGGAGAAGCAGAAGAAGGAGAAGTAGAAGCAGAAAGAGAAGCAGGAGAAGCAGAAGAAGGCGAAGCAGAAACAGAAGAAACATAAGAAGGAGAAGAAGCAGAAGCAGAAGGAGAATCAGAAACGGAAGGAAAAGCAGAAAGAGAAGCAGGAGAAGTAGAAGAAGAAGCAGCAGGAGAAGCAGAAGCAGAAGAAGCCGAAGAAGCAGAAGCAGAACCTGAAGCAGAAGGAGAAGCAGAAGAAGCAGAATCTGGAGAAGCAGAAGGAGAAGCAGAAGCAGAAAGAGAAGCAAAAGCAGAAGGAGAAGCAGAAGGAGAAGCAGAAGGAACAGAAGAAGCAGAGGTATTAGCAGAAGAAGCAGAAGATCCAGAAGCAGAAAGAGAAGCAGAAGGAAATGCAGAAAAACGAGAAGGTGAGGGAGAAGGAGAAACAGAAGAAGAAGCAGAAAGAGAAGCAGAAGAAGGAGCAGGAGAAGGAAAAGCAACAGGAGAAGCAGAAAGAGCAGCAGAAGGAGGAGCAGGAGATGCAGAAACAGGAGAAGCATAAGCAGAACAAACAGGAAAAGGACAAGAAGCAGAAGCAGAAGGAGAAGCAGAAACAGAAGGAGAAGCAGAAAGAGAAGGATGGGAAGCAGAAGAATCAGAAGCAGGAGAAGCAGAAGCATAAGAATCCGAAGAAGCAGAAGGAGTACCTCAGGCAGAAGGAGAAGCACGAGAAGCAGAAGAAGCAGAATCTGGAGAAGCAGAAGGAGAAGCAGAAGGAGAAGCAGAAGCAGAAAGAGAATCAAAATCAGAAGGAGAAGCAGAAGAAACAGAAGAAGTAGAAGCAGTAGCATTTGTAGCAGAAGCAGAACGAGAAGCAGAAGGAAAAGCAGAAGAACAAGAAGGAGAAGGAGAAACAGAAGGAAAAGCAGAAGGAGAAGCAGAAAGAGAAGCAGGTAAAGCAGAAGAAGAAGAAGCAGAAGGAGAAGCAGAAGAAGGAGAAGGAGAAGCAGAAGCAGAAGAAGATGCAGAATGAAAAGCAGAAGAAGCAGAAGCAGAAGGAGAAGCAGGAAAAGCAGAAGAAGCAGAAGCAAAAGGAGAAGCAAAAGAAGGAGAAGGAGAAGCAGAGGCAGAAGAAGAAGCATAAGGACAAGCACAAGCAGAAGGAGATGCAGAAGGAGAAGCAGAAGAAGCAGAAGGTGAAGGAGAAGCAGAAGTAGGAGAAGGAGAAGGAGGAGAAGCAGAAGCAGAAGCAGAAGCGGAATGAGAAGCAGAAAGAGAAGCAGGAGAAGCACAAGAAGCAGAAGCAGGAGAAGCCGAAAGAGAAGAAGAAGAAGAAGCAGAATCAGAATCAGAAGTAGAAGCAGAAGCAGAAGGAGAAGCAGCAGAAGAAGTAGAATCAGAAATTCAGGCAGAAGAAACAGAAGAAGCAGAAGCAGAAGCCGAAGGCGAAGCAAAAAGAGAAGGAGAAGGAGAAGGAGAAGTAGAAGAAGCAGCAGAAGAAGCAGAAAAACAAGCAGGAGAAGCAGAAGCACAAAGAGAAGTAGAAGCAGAAGAAGCAGAAGCAGAAGAAGAAGCAGTAGAAGCATAAGAAGCAGAAGCAGGAGAAGCAGAAGCAGAAGAACAAGAAGAAGCATAAGAAGCAGAAGCAGAGGGAGAAACAGCAGAAGTAGAAAGAGCAGCAGAAGGTGAAGCAATAGGAGATGCAGAAGCAGAAAGCGAAGCAGAAACAGAAGAAGAAGAAGAAGGAGAAGTTGGAGAATCAGAAGAAGCAGAAGCAGAAGCAGAAAGAGAAGGAGAAGAAGGAGAAGGAGAAGCAGAAGGAGAAGGAAAAGCAGGAGAAGCAGAAGAAGCAGGAGCGGGAGAAGCAGAAGAAGAAGAAACAGAAGAAAGAGAAGGAGCAGAAGGAGAAGCAGAAGGAGAAGCAGAAGCAGAAGGAGAATCAGAAAGAGAAGCAGAAGAAGCAGTAGCAGGAGAAGCAGAAGCAGAACAAACAGAAGAAGCCCAAGAAACAGAAGGAGAACCTGAAGCAGAAGGACAAGCAGAAGCAGCAGAAGCTGGATAAGCAGAAGCAGAAGAAACAGAACAAGGAGAAGAAGCAGAAGCAGAAGCAGAACGACAAGCAGAAGAAGTAGAAAGAGAAGGATTAGGAGTAGGAGGAGCAGAAGGAGAAGCAGAAGCAGAAAGAGAAGCAGAAGGAGAAGCAGAAGGAGAAACAGAAGAAGCAGAAGTAGGAGAAGCAGAAGCAGAAGCAGAATGAGAAGCACAAGAAGGAGAAATTGAAGGGGAAGGAGAATGAGACGGAGAAGCAGAAGGAGAAGTAGGAGAAGCAGAAGAAGGAGAAGCAGGAGAAGCAGAAGCAGAAGAAACAGAAGAAGGAGAAGAGCAGAAGCAGAAGCAGACGGAGAAGCAGAAGCACAAGGAGAAGCAGAAGAAGCAGAAGCTGAAGCAGAAGAAGAAGAAACAGAAAAAGCAGAAGAAGCAGAAGAAGAAGCAGCAGGAGAAGCAGAAGAAGAAGGAGAAGGAGAAGGAGAAAGAGAAGGATTAGGAGTAGGAGAAACAGAAGGATAAGCAGAAGCAGAAAGAGAAGGAGAATGAGAAGGAGAAGCAGAAGAAGCAGAAGCAGGAGAAGAAGAAGCAGAATGAAAAGCAGAAGAAGGAGAAATTGAAACAGAAGAAGATGCAGAAGGAGGAGCAGAAGCAGTAGTAGAAGCAGAAGAAGGAGAAGCAGAAGGAGAAGCATAAAGAGAAACAGAAGGAGAAGCAGAAGCAGGAGAAGCAGAATCAGAAGAAATAGAAGAAGGAGAAGAAGCAGAAGCAGAAAGAGAAGCAGAAACAGAAGGAGAAGCAGAAATAGAAGCAGAAGAAGCCGAAGAAGCAAAAGCAGAACCTAAAGCAGAAGGAGAAGCAGGAGAAACAGAAGAAGCAGAATCTGGAGAAGAAGAAGGAGAACCAGAAGGAGAAGCAGAAGCAGAAAGAGAAGCAAAAGCAGAAGACAAGCAGAAGGAGAAGCAGAAGAAACAGAAGAAGCAGAATCAGTAGCAGAAGAAGCTGAAGATGCAGAACCAGAAAGAGAAGCAGAAGGAATAGCAGAAGAACGAGGAGAAATAGAAGGAAAAGCCGAAGGAGAAACAGGAAAAGCAGAAGAAACAGAAGCAGACGGAGAAGCAGAAGAAGGAAAAGGAGAAGCCGGAGCAGAAGAAGAAGCAGAAGGAAAAGCACAAGCAGAAGGAGAGGCAGAAGGAGAAGCAGGAAATGCAGAAGACGCAGAAGCAGAAGGAGAAGAAGGAGAAGAATCAGAATCAGAAGAAGCAGAAGCAGAAATAGAAAGAGAAGCCGACGAAGAGAAGCAGAACGAGAAGCAGGAGAAGCAGAAGAAGCACAAGCGGGAGAAGCAGAAGAAGAAGAAACAGAAGAAGGAGAAGGAGCAGAAGCAGAAGGAGAAGCAGAAAGAGAAGCAGGAAAAGCAGAAGAAGCAGAAGCAGGAGAAGCAGAAGGAGAAGAAACAGGAGAAGGACAAGAAGCAGAAAGAGAAGCAGTAGAAGCAGAAGAAGCAGGAAAAGCAGAAGCAGAAGAAAGAGAAGAAAAGGAGACGAAGAAGAAGAAGAAGAAGCAGCAGCATAAGGAGAAGCATAAGGAGAAGTATAAGGGGAAGCAGTAGAAGGAGAAGAATCAGAAGCAGGAGAAGCTGAAGCAGAAGAAAAAGAATAAGCAAAAGAAGCAGAAGCAGAAGCAGTGAGAGAAGCAGAAGAAGGAGAAGGAGAAGGAGCAGCAGAAGGAGAAGCAGAAGCAGAAAGAGAAGCAGAAAGAGAAGGAGAACAAGAAGGAGAAGCAGGAGAATCAGAAGAAGCAGAAAGAGAAGGAGAAGAAGGAGAAGCAGAAGTAGAGTCAGAAGAAACAGAAGAAGAAGAAGCAGAAGAAACAGAAGCAAAAGAAACAGAAGAAGGAGAAGAGCAGAAGCAGAAGGAGAAGCAGAAGCAGAAGGAGAAGCAGAAAGAGAAGCAGGAGAACCAGAAGAAGCAGGAGAAGCAGAAGCAGAAGAAACAGGAGAAGCCGAAGAAGCAGAAGCAGAATCTGAAGCAGAAGGAGAAACAGAAGAAGCACAATCTAAAGCAGAAGCAGAAGAAACAGAAATAGTAGAATAAGCAGAAGCAGAAGCACCAGGACAAGCAGAAGAACAAGAAGGAGAAGGCGAAAGAGGAGGATTAGGAGTAGGAGAAGCAAAAGGATAAGCAGAAGCAGAAAGAGACGCAGAAGGAGAAGCAGCACGAGAAGTAGGAGAAGCAGGAGAAGCAGAAGCAAGAGAAGCAGAAGAAACAGAAGACGCAGAAGCAGAATGAGAAGCAGAAGGAGAAATTGAAGCAGAAGGAGAAGCAGAAGCAGAAGGAGAAGCAGAAGAAAGAGAAGGAGATGCAGAAAGAGAAGCAGAAAGAGAAGCACAACGAGAAGCACAACGAGAAGCAGGAGAAGCAGAAGCAGGAGAAGCAGAAGCAGAAGAAACATAAGAAGGAGAAGAAGCACAAGCAGAAGGAGAAGCAGAAACAGAAGGAAAAGCAGAAATAGAAGCAGGAGCAGCAGAAGAAGCAGCAGCAGGAGAAGCAGAAGCAGAAGAAGCCGAAGAAGCAGAAGCAGAACCTGAAGCATAAGGAGATACAGGAGAAGCAGAAGAAACAGAATCTGGAGAAGCAGAAGGAGAAGCAGAAGCAGAAAGAGAAGCAAAAGCAGAAGGAGAAGCAGAAGGAGAAGCAGAAGAAACAGAAGAATCAGAGGCAGTAGCAGAAGAAGCAGAAGATGCAGAAGCAGAAGGAGAAGCAGAAGCAGTAGTAGAAGCAGAAGAAGGATAAGCAGAAGGAGAAGCATAAAGAGAAACAGAAGGAGAAGCAGGAGAAGCAGAAGCAGGAGAAGCAGAAGCAGGAGAAGCAGAATCAGAAGAAATAGAAGAAGGAGAAGAAGCAGAAGCAGAAAGAGAAGCAGAAACAGAAGGAGAAGCAGAAAAAGAAGCAGAAGAAGCCGAAGAAGCAAAAGCAGAACTAAAGCAGAAGGAGAAGCAGGAGAAGCAGAAGAAGCAGAATCTGGAGAAGAAGAAGGAGAACAAGAAGGAGAAGCAGAAGCAGAAAGAGAAGCAAAAGCAGAAGGAGAAGCAGAAGAAACAGAAAAAGCAGAATCAGTAGCAGAAGAAGCAGAAGATGCAGAAGCAGAAAGAGAAGCAGAAGGAATAGCAGAAGAACGAGAAGGAGAAATAGAAGGAGAAGCAGAAGGAGAAGCAGGAAAAGCAGAAGAAACAGAAGCAGACGGAGAAGCAGAAGAAGGAGAAGGAGAAGCCGGAGCAGAAGAAGAAGCAGAAGGAAAAGCACAAGCAGAAGGAGATGCAGAAGGAGAAGCAGGAAATGCAGAAGACGCAGAAGCAGAAGGAGAAGAAGAAGGAGAAGAATCAGAATCAGAAATAGAAAGAGAAGCCGACGAAGAGAAGATGAACGAGAAGCAGGAGAAGCAGAAGAAGCACAAGCGGGAGAAGCAGAAGAAGAAGAAACAGAAGAAGGAGAAGGAGCAGAAGCAGAAGGAGAAGCAGAAGGAAAAGCAGAAAGAGAAGCAGGAAAATCAGAAGAAGCAGAAGCAGGAGAAGCAGAAGGAGAAGAAACAGGAGAAGGACAAGAAGCAGAAAGAGAAGCAGTAGAAGCAGAAGAGGCAGGAAAAGAAGAAGCAGAAGAAAGAGAAGAAGAAGAAGACGAAGAAGAAGAAGAAGAAGCAGCATAAGGAGAAGCATAAGGAGAAGCATAAGGAGAAATATAAGGAGAAGCAGTAGAAGGAGAAGAAGCAGAAGCAGGAGAAGCTGAAGCAGAAGAAAAAGAATAAGCAAAAGAAGCAGAAGCAGAAGCAGTGAGAGAAGCAGAAGAAGGAGAAGGAGAAGGAGCAGCAGAAGGAGAAGCAGAAGCAGAAAGAGAAGCAGAAACAGAAGGAGAACAAGAAGGAGAAGCAGGAGAATCAGAAGAAGCAGAAAGAGAAGGAGAAGAAGGAGAAGCAGAAGTAGAATCAGAAGAAACAGAAGAAGCAGAAGAAACAGAAGCAAAAGAAACAGAAGAAGGAGAAGAGCAGAAGCAGAAGCAGAAGGAGAAGCAGAAGCAGAAGGAGAAGCAGAAAGAGAAGCAGGAGAACCAGAAGAAGCAGGAGAAGCAGAAGCAGAAGAAACAGGAGAAGCCGAAGAAGCAGAATCAGAATCTGAAGCAGAAGGAGAAACAGAAGAAGCACAATCTGAAGCAGAAGCAGAAGAAACAGAAATAGTAGAATAAGCAGAAGCAGAAGCACCAGGAAAAGCAGAAGAACAAGAAGGAGAAGGCGAAAGATAAGGAATAGGAGTAGGAGAAGCAAAAGGATAACCAGAAGCAGAAAGAGACGCAGAAGGAGAAGCAGCACGAGAAGTAGGAGAAGCAGGAGAAGCAGAAGCAAGAGAAGCAGAAGAAACAGAAGACGCAGAAGCAGAATGAGAAGCAGAAGGAGAAATTGAAGCAGAAGGAGAAGGAGAAGCAGAAAGAGAAGCAGAAGAAGGAGAAGGAAAAGCAGAAAGAGAAGCAGAAAGAGAAGCACAACGAGAAGCAGGAGAAGCAGAAGCAGGAGAAGCAGAAGCAGAAGAAACATAAGAAGGAGAAGAAGCAGAAGCAGAAGGAGAAGCAAAAACAGAAGGAAAAGCAGAAATAGAAGCAGGAGCAGCAGAAGAAGCAGCAGCAGGAGAAGCAGAAGCAGAAGAAGCCGAAGAAACAGCAGCAGAACCTGAAGCATAAGGAGATACAGGAGAAGCAGAAGAAGCAGAATCTGGAGAAGCAGAAGGCGAAGCAGAAGCAGAAAGAGAAGCAAAAGCAGAAGGAGAAGCATAAGGAGAAGCAGAAGAAACAGAAGAAGCAGAGGCAGTAGCAGAAGATGTAGAAGCAGAAGGAGAAGCAGAA
Source organism: Dipodomys ordii (assembly GCF_000151885.1). Taxonomy (NCBI): domain Eukaryota; kingdom Metazoa; phylum Chordata; class Mammalia; order Rodentia; family Heteromyidae; genus Dipodomys; species Dipodomys ordii. Next base: position 2,905 of record NW_012289155.1, on the reverse strand, counting down.
GGACAAGCAGAAGAACGAGAAGGAGAAGGAGAAGCAGAAGGAGAAGCAGAGAGAGAAGGAGAAGAAGGAGCAGGAGAAGGAAAAGCAGAAGAAGAAGCAGAAAGAGAAGCCGAAGGAGAAGCAGGAGATTCAGAAACAGGAGAAGCAGATGCAGAAGAAACAGGAGAAGGACAAGAAGCAGAAGGAGAAGCAGAAACAGAAGGAGAAGCAGAAAGAGAAGGAGGGAAAGCAGAAGAAGCAGAAGCAGGAGAAGCAGTAGCATAAGAATGTGAAGAAGCAGAAGGAGAACCTGAAGCAGAAGGAGAAGCAGGAGAAGGAGAAGAAGCAGAATCTGAAGAAGCAGAATAAGAAGCAGAACGAGAAGCAGAAGCAAAAAGAGAATCAAAAGCAGAAGGAGAAGCAGAAGAAACAGAAGAAGTAGAAGCAGAAGCAGTTGTAGCAGAAGGAAAAGCAGAAGAACAAGAAGGAGAAGGAGAAACAGAAGGAGAAGCAGAAAGAGACGCAGGTAAAGCAGACGAAGAAGAAGCAAAAGGAGAATCAGAAGGAGAAGCAGAAGAAGGAGAAGGAGAAGCAGAAGAAATGCAGAAGGAGAAGCAGGAGAAGCAGAAGAAACAGAAGCAGGAGGAGAAGCAGGAAAAGCAGAAGAAGCAGAAGCAAAAGGAGAAGCAAAAAAGGAGAAGCAGAAGCAGAAGCATAAGGAAAAGCACAAGCAGAAGGAGAAGCAGGAGAAGCAGAAGAAGCAGAAGCTGAAGGAGAAGCAGAAGTAGGAGAAGGTGAAGGAGGAGAAGCAGAAGGAGAAGCAGAAGCAGAATGAGAAGCAGAAAGAGAAGCAGGAGAAGCACAAGAAGCAGAAGCAGGAGAAGCCGAAAGAGAAGAAACAGAAGAAGCAGAATCAGAAGCAGAAGTAGAAGCAGAAGCAGAAGGAGAAGCAGCAGAAGAAGTAGAACCAGAAATTCAGGCAGGAGAAACAGAAGAAGCAGAAGCAGAAGCAGAAGGAGAAGCAAAAAGAGAAGCACAAGGAGTAGTAAAAGAAGCAGCAGAAGGAGAAGCAGCAGAAGAAGCAGAAAAACAAGCAGGAGAAGCAGAAAGAGAAGTAGAAGCAGAAGAAGCAGAACCAGAAGAAGAAGCAGTAGAAGCAGAAGAAGCAGAAGCAGGAGAAGCAGAAGCAGAAGAAAAAGAAGAAGCATAAGAAGCAGAAATAGAAGCAGAGGGAGAAACAGAAGAAGGAGAAGGAGCAGCAGAAGGTGAAGCAGAAGGAGATGCAGAAGCAGAAAGAGAAGCAGAAACAGAAGGAGAAGTTGGAGAATCAGAAGTAGCAGAAGCAGAAAGAGAAGTAGAAGAGGGAGAAGGAGAAGCAGAAGCAGAAGGACAATCAGGAAAAGCAGAAGAAGCAGAAGCGGGAGAAGCAGAAGAAGAAGAAGAAGAAACAGAAGAAGGAGAAGGAGCAGAAGGAGAAGCAGAAGCAGAAGGAGAAGCAGAAATAGAAACAGAAGCAGAAGAAGCAGTTGCAGGAGAAGCAGAAGCAGAAGAAACAGAAGAAGCTGAAGAAGCAGAAGGAGAACCTGAAGCAGAAGGAGAAGCAGAAGCATCAGAAGCTGGAAAAGCAGAAGCAGAAGATACAGAACAAGCAGAAGAAGCAGAAGCAGAACGAGAAGCAGAAGAATAAGAAGGAGAAAGAGAAGGATTAGGAGTAGGAGGAGCAGAAGGAGAAGCAGAAGCAGAAAGAGAAGCAGAAGGAGAAACAGAAGAAGCAGAAGCAGGAGAAGCAGAAGCAGAATGAGAAGCACAAGAAGGAGAAATTGAAGGAGAAGGAGAATGAGACGGAGAAGCAGAAGGAGAAGTAGGAGAAGCAGAAGAAGGAGAAGCAGGAGAAGCAGAAGCAGAAGAAACAGAAGAAGGAGAAGAGCAGAAGCAGAAGGAGAAACAGAAGCAGAAGGAGAAGCAGAAGAAGCAGAAGATGAAGCAGAAGAAACTGAAAAAGCAGAAAAAGAAGAAGAAGCAGAAGAAGACGAAGCAGGAAAAGCAGAAGAAGGAGAAGGAGAAAGAGAAGGATTAGGAGTAGGAGAAACAGACGGATAAGCAGAAGCAGAAAGAAAAGGAGAAGGAGAAGGAGAAGCAAGAGAAGCAGAAGAAGCAGAAGCAGGAGAAGCAGAATGAAAAGCAGAAGAAGGAGAAATTAAAACAGAAGTAGATACAGAAGGAGAAGCAGAAGCAGAAGCAGAAGGAGAAGCAGAAGAAGGAGAAGGAGAAGGTGAAGCAGAAGGATAAGAATAAAGAGAAACAGAAGGAGAAGCAGGAGAAGCAGAAGCAGGAGAAGCAGAAGAAATAGAAGAAGGAGAAAAAGCAGAAGCAGAAAGAGAAGCAGAAACAGAAGGAGAAGCAGAAATAGAAGCAGAAGAAGCCGAAGAAGCAGAAGCAGAACCTGTAGCGGAAGGAGAAGCAGAAGAAGCAGAATCTGGAGAAGAAGAAGGAGAACCAGAAGGAGAAGCAGAAGCAGAAAGAGAAGCAAAAGCAGAAGGAGAAGCAGAAGAAACAGAAGAAGCAGAAGCAGTAGCAGAAGAAGCTGAAGATGCAGAAGCAGAAAGAGAAGCAGAAGGAATAGCAGAAGAACGAGAAGGAGAAGGAGAAACAGAAGGAGAAGGAGAAGGAGAAGCAGAAGGAGAATCAGGAAAGGCAGAAGAAGCAGAATCAGACGGAGAAGCAGAAGAAGGAGAAGGAGAAGCAGAAGCAGAAGAAGAATCAGACGAAAAGCACAAGCAGAAGGAGATGCAGAAGGAGAAGCAGGAGAAGCAGAAGAAGCAGAAGCAGAAGGAGAGAAGAAGTAGAAGAAGCAGAATCAGAAGAAGCAGAAGCAGAAGTAGAAAGAGAAGCCGACGAAGAGAAGCAGAACGAGAAGCAGGATGAT
>NW_012289154.1:0-955 GCF_000151885.1 Dipodomys ordii | reverse complement strand
ATAAAGTTTTCAAAAGGCCAATTTAGTACAAATAGCTGTAACTGTAAAAATTACTATCAAAGACAAACTGCAGGGCTGGGAAGTGCTCAGTGTAGAGCGCTTGCCTTGCATGCATGAGGCCCTGGGTTCGATTCCTCAGCACCACATAAGCAAAAAGAAAAAAGCCGGAAGTGGCACTGTGGCTCAAGTGGTAGAGCGCTAGCTGAAGAGCTGAGGGACAGCGCCCAGGCCCAGAGTTCAGGCCCCATGACCGGACCCCCCCCCAAAAAAAAAAGAATATGGCAAAGACAAACTGGCAAGCTACAACACGGTTAGTAGAATTAAGATCCCTATCAACTAAGTTAATCTCTCCCTATCAACTTGTGTTTAGAAAATGTTGGGGCCGGATGCTGGTAGCTCTTACCTGTATTCCTAGCTACTCAGGAGGCTGAGATCTGAGGACTGCAGTTCAAAGCCAGCCTGGACAGGACAGTCTTTGAATCCCTTATCTGTAGTGAACCACCAGAAAACTGGAAGTGGCGCTATGGCACAAGAGGTAGAGCGCTAGCCTTGAGCTGAAGAGCTGAGGGACAGCGCCCAGGCCCAGAGTTCAAGCCCCATAACCGACAATAACAACAACAATAGTGATGATGATGATGTTGGGGGAGAGGGGATAAAACTGAATAAAATTAAGTTTCTGTGGTTTGTTGTTGTTTTGTTAGTACTTTGATTGCACCCAGGGACTCAAGATTGCCAGATAAGCACTCTTCCTACTGAGCTACCTCTCAAATCTGCAAAATTCAACTTCAAACTGAGTATATTTGATAACCATAAAATTTCATGTTGCTCTGGTAACAGGAATAACATTACAAAGTAGTTACTTAAGCAGTCATTAAAAAGCATACTGATGACAAGAGATACAATATTAAGTGTTGAGATCTGTGATACTGTTTTGTTTTTTCGGTCCTAGGTCTTG
>NW_012289153.1:0-1496 GCF_000151885.1 Dipodomys ordii | reverse complement strand
TGGGGGGAGGGGTCTGGTCGTGGGGCCTGAACTCTGGGCCTGGGCACTGTCCCTCAGCTCTTCAGCTCAAGGCTAGCACTCTACCACTTGAGCCACAGCGCCACTTCCGGCTTTTTTTCTTTTTGCTTATGTGGTGCTGGGGAATCGAATCCAGGGCCTCATGCATTCAAGGCAAGCGCTCTACCACTGAGCCACCTTCCCAGCCCAAAACAGTTTGAAAATATTAATCAGACAATATGAATCTGATGTACAGACACACACCTACCGGTATTCCTGAAAGAATGCTACTTTCAGGCCTGCCGGCCATGCTGTGCTGGTAAGCCACACTCAGAAAGGAGCCAGTTCCTCAGGAAGGTAGAAAACCAGGCCCAAGTGACACTACGGAGCAGCTGAGACAAAGTATTTCTGGGATTTTTTACTGACATTAATAGCTAGCTTTCTTAAGTCTAGAATTTTCACTAAGACTAACCAGTAGCTTCCTTTATTTTCAAACTGAATTCATCTCAGTTGTTACTTGTGACTTAGAATGTTTTAATTGGCACAGATGTAACCTATTCATCAACCTTCAGTAAAAACAAGTGTACACAAGACAATTGGCCAAGAGTCTAAGGCAGACTTTCTTCTCACATATAATAATAAATTGGAAGACGTTATTGTATGAACTATTGCCAATAATTCATAATTATTTTTTCAAGGATATTTTATTAAAGAAATTTAATCATAAATTAAAATTGCAATAACCCACAGTTATAACACCATAGACTAAGTAAACAATATTGTGCTTATATAAACTCATAATGATAAGGTGAAATTCAGATTTTAGTTATTTTTATCACAATTTTCCATGTTTCTGTGTAGTCCTTATAATTTTGTTTTAGAAAAATTATATCCCTCAAAGTGATATTCTTAGTTTCAATTTCATTATTGGTACTTGTGTGAACATCTTTTTTTAAATTTTTTTGGGGGGTGTCCAGTCGTGGGGCCTCAGCTCTTCAGCTCAAGGCTAGCGCTCTACCACTTGAGCCACAGCACCACTTTTGGCTTTTTTTCTTTTTGCTTATGTGGTGCTGGGGAATCGAACCCAGGGCCTCATGCATGCAAGGCAAGCACTCTACCACTGAGCCACCTTCCCAGCCCTTGTGTGAACATCTTTACAAAGCATAAAGCTTTTGTTTCTGTTGAATTTGAACTAAGTGATGACCTAACATTTCTACTAGCAGAAAACTCCTGTACTAAGTGGAGTCTTGAGCAGTAAAGTACTTGGAGGGAATGTGGGGGTTGCCTTTTGCGTTTCTTTCCTCTTCCTCCTTCCTGTGGCCACAGGTTATTGTGAAGACCAGCCTTCACAATACACATAAAAGGGCTTAGGGGTTGGGGTACCATTCAGTGCTATTGGGGTTTGAACTCAGAACCTTGCAATTGGTAGGCAGACACTCTTACCACTTGAGCTCTAAGCGCGCATTTTTTCTATGGAGTTCCCAAGTTCGTTTAAACTA
>NW_012289152.1:0-1247 GCF_000151885.1 Dipodomys ordii | reverse complement strand
GAATGAAAAGCAGAAGAAGGAGAAATTAAAACAGAAGAAGATGCAGAAGGAGAAGCAGAAGCAGAAGCAGAAGCAGAAGGAGAAGCAGAAGAAGGAGAAGGAGAAGGAGTAGCAGAAGGATAAGAATAAAGAGAAACAGAAGGAGAAGCAGGAGAAGCAGGAGAAGCATAAGCAGAAGAAATAGAAGAAGGAGAAGAAGCAGAAAGAGAAGCAGAAACAGAAGGAGAAGCAGAAATAGAAGCAGAAGAAGCCGAAGAAGCAGAAGCAGAACCTGAAGCGTAAGGAGAAGCAGAAGAAGCAGAATCTGGAGAAGAAGAAGGAGAACCAGAAGGAGAAGCAGAAGCAGAAAGAGAAGCAAAAGCAGAAGGAGAAGCAGAAGCAGTAGCAGAAGAAGCTGAAGATGCAGAAGCAGAAAGAGAAGCAGAAGGAATAGCAGAAGAACGAGAAGGAGAAGGAGAAACAGAAGGAGAAGAAGAAGGAGAAGCAGAAGGAGAATCAGGAAGGGCAAAAGAAGCAGAATCAGACGGAGAAGCAGGAAAAGCAGAAGAAGCAGAAGCAAAAGGAGAAGCAAAAGAAGGAGAAGGAGAAGCAGAGGCAGAAGAAGAAGCATAAGGACAAGCACAAGCAGAAGGAGATGCAGAAGGAGAAGCAGGAGAAGCAGAAGAAGCAGAAGATGAAGGAGAAGCAGAAGTAGGAGAAGGAGAAGGAGGAGAAGCAGAAGCAGAAGGAGAAGCAGAAGCGGAATGAGAAGCAGAAAGAGAAGCAGGAGAAGCACAAGAAGCAGAAGCAGGAGAAGCCGAAAGAGAAGAAGCAGAAGAAGCAGAATCAGAAGCAGAAGTAGAAGCAGAATCAGAAGGAGAAGCAGCAGAAGAAGTAGAACCAGAAATTCAGTCAGGAGAAACAGAAGAAGCAGAAGGAGAAGCAAAAAGAGAAGCAGTAGGAGAAGTAGAAGAAGCAGCAGAAGGAGAAGCAGCAGAAGAAGCAGAAAAAAAAGCAGGAGAAACAGAAGCAGAAAGAGAAGTAGAAGCAGAAGAAACAGAAGCAGAAGAAGAAGCAGTAGAAGCACAAGAAGCAGAAGCAGGAGTAGCAGAAGCAGAAGATAAAGAAGAAGCATAAGAAGCAGAAGCAGAGGGAGAAACAAAAGAAGGAGAAAGAGCAGAAGAAGGTGAAGCAGAAGGAGATGCAGCAGCAAAAAGAGAAGCAGAAACAGAAGGAGAAGAAGAAAGAGAAGTGGAGAATCAGAAGAA
>NW_012289151.1:0-11634 GCF_000151885.1 Dipodomys ordii | reverse complement strand
AGAAGCAGAAGCAGAAGAAACAGGAGAAAGACAAGATGCAGAAGGAGAAGCAGAAACAGAAGGAGAAGCAGAAAGAGAAGGAGGGGAAGCAGAATAAGCAGAAGCAGGAGAAGAAGATGCATAAGAATCCGAAGAAGCAGAAGCAGACCTGAAGCAGAAGGAGAAGCAGGAGAAGCAGAAGAAGCAGAATCTGGAGAAGCAGAAGCAGAAAGAGAATCAAAAGGAGAAGGAGAAGCAGAAGAAACAGAAGAAGTAGAAGCAGTAGCAGTTGTAGCAGAAGCAGAAGGAGAAGCAGAAGGAAAAGCAGAAGAACAAGAAGGAGAAGGAGAAACAGAAGGAGAAGCAGAAGGAGAATCAGAAAGAGAAGCAGGTAAAGCAGAAGAAGAAGAAGCAGAAGGAGAATCAGAAGGAGAAGCAGAAGAAGGAGAAGGAGAAGCAGAAGCAGAAGAAGATGCAGAAGGAGAAGCAGGAGAAGCAGAAGAAGCAGAAGCAGAAGGAGAAGCAGGAAAAGCAGAAGAAGCCGAAGCAAAAGGAGAAGCAAAAGAAGGAGATGGAGAAGCAGAGGCAGAAGAAGAAGCATAAGGACAAGCACAAGCAGAAGGAGATGCAGAAGGAGAAGCAGGAGAAGCAGAAGCTGAAGGAGAAGCAGAAGTAGGAGAAGGAGAATGAGGAGAAGCAGAAGGACAAGCAGAAGCGGAATGAGAAGCAGAAAGAGAAGCAGGAGAAGCACAAGATGCAGAAGCAGGAAAAGGCGAAAGAGAAGAACTAGAAGAAGCAGAAACTGAAGCAGAAGGAGAAGCAGAAGCAGAAGGAGAAGCAGCAGAAGAAGTAGAACCAGAAATTCAGGCAGGAGAAACAGAAGAAGCAGAAGCAGAAGCAGAAGAAGCAAAAAGAGAAGCAGAAAGAGAAGTAGAAGAAGCAGCAGAAGGAGAAGCAGCAGAAGAAGCAGAAAAACAAGCAGGAGAAGCAGAAGCAGAAAGAGAAGTAGAAGCAGAAGAATCAGAAGAAGCAGAAGCAGAAGAAGAAGCAGTAGAAGCATAAGAAGCAGAAGCAGGAGAAGCAGAAGCAGAAGAAATAAAGAAGCATAAGATGCAGAAGCCGAAGCAGAGGGAGAAATAGAAGGAGAAGGAGCAGCAGAAGATGAAGCAGAAGGAGATACAGAAGGAGAAAGAGAAGCAGAAACAGAAGGAGAAGGAGAAGGAGAAGTTGGAGAATCAGAAGAATCAGAAGCAGAAGCAGAAAGAGAAGCAGAAGAAGGAGAAGGAGAAGCAGAAGCAGAAGGAGAAGCAGGAGAAGCAGAAGAAGCAGAAGCGTGAGAAGCAGCAGAAGAAGAAGAAACAGAAGAAGGAACAGAAGGAGAAGCAGAAGGAGAAGCAGAAAGAGAAGCAGAAGAAGCAGTAGCAGGAGAAGCAGAAGCAGAAGAAACAGAAGAAGCCCAAGAAGCAGAAGGAGAACCTGAAGCAGAAGGCGAAGCAGAAGCAGCAGAAGCTGGAAAAGCAGAAGCAGAAGAAATAGAACAAGCAGAAGAAGCAGTAGCAGAAGCAGAACGAGAAGAAGAAGAAGAAGAAGGAGAAAGAGAAGGAGTAGGAGTAGGAAGAGCAGAAGCATAATTAGAAGCAGAAAGAGAAGCAGAAGGAGAAACAGAAGAAGCAGAAACAGGAGAAGGAGAAGCAGAAGCAGAATGAGAAGCACAGGAAGGGGAAATTGAAGGAGAAGGAGAATGAGACGGAGAAGCAGAAAGAGAAGTAGGAGAAGCAGAAGAAGAAGAAGCAGGAGAAGCAGAAGCAGAAGAAACAGAAGAAGGAGAAGAGCAGAAGCAGAAGCAGAAGGAGAAGCAGAAGCAGAAGGAGAAGAAGAAGAAGCAGAAGCTGAAGCAGAAGAATAAGAAACAGAAAAAGCAGAAGAAGCAGAAGAAGAAGAAGCAGGAGAAGCAGAAGAAGAAGAAGGAGAAGGAGAACGAGAAATATTAGGAGTATGAGAAACAGAAGGATAAGCAGAAGCAGAAAGAGAAGGAGAATGAGAAGGAGAACCAGAAGCAGAATGAAAAGCAGAAGAAGGAGAAATTGAAACAGAAGAAGATGCAGAATAAGAGGCAGAAGCAGAAGCAGAAGGAGAAGCAGAAGAAGGAGAAGGAGAAGCAGAAGGATAAGCATAAAGAGAAACAGAAGGAGAAGCAGGAGAAGCAGAAGCAGGAGAAGCAGAAGCAGAAGAAGGAGAAGAAGCAGAAGCAGAAAGAGAAGTAGAAACAGAAGGAGAAGCAGAAATAGAAGCAGAAGAAGCCGAAGAAGCAGAAGCAGAACCTGAAACACAAGGAGAAGCAGGAGAAGCAGAAGAAGCAGAATATGGAGAAGAAGAAGGAGAACCAGAAGGAGAAGCAGAAGCAGAAAGAGAAGCAAAAGCAGAAGGAAAAGCAGAAGGAGAAGCAGAAGAAACAGAAGAAGCAGAGGCAGTAGCAGAAGAAGCAGAAGATGAAGAAGCAGAAGGAGAAGCAGAAGTAAAAGTAGAAGAACGAGAAGGAGAAGGAGAAGGAGAAACAGAAGGAGAAGCAGAAAGAGAAGCAGAAGAAGAAGCAGTAGAAGGAAAAGCATCAGGAGAAGCAGAAAGAGCAGCAGAAGGAGAAGCAGGAGATGCAGAAACAGGAGAAGCAGAAGCAGAAGAAACAGGAGAAGGACAAGAAGCAGAAGCAGAAGGAGAAGCAGAAACAGAAGGAGAAGCAGAAAGAGAAGGAGGGGAAGCAAAAGAAGAAGCAGCAGGAGAAGCAGAAGCATAAGAATCCGAAGAAGCAGAAGCAGAACCTGAAGCAGAAGGAGAAGCAGGAGAAGCAGAAGAAGCAGAATCTGGAGAAGGAGAATGAGAAGCTGAAGGAGAAGCAGAAGCAGAAAGAGAATCAAAAGCAGAAGGAGAAGCAGAAGAAACAGAAGAAGCAGAAGCAGTAGCAGTTGCAGCAGAAGCGGAAGGAAAAGCAGAAGAACGAGAAGGAGAAGGAAAAACAGAAGCAGAAGCAGAAGGAGAATGAGAAGGAGAAGCAGAAGAAGCAGAAGGAGAAGCAGAAGGAGAAGCAGAAGCAGAAAAAGCAGCAGAAGGAGAAGAAGAAGCAGAAGAAGATGCAGAAGGAGAAGCAGGAGAAGCAGAAGAAGCAGACGCAGAAGAAGAAGTAGAAGTAGGAGAAGGAGAAGGAAGAGCAGCAGAAGCAATAGGAGAAGCAGAAGGAGAAGCAGAAGCAGAATGAGAAGCAGAACGAGAAGCAGTAGAAGCAGAAGCAGAAGCAGAAGCAGAAGCAGAAGCAGAAGCAGAAGAAGAAGAAGAAGAAGAAGAAGAAGAAGAAGAAGAAGAAGAAGAAGAAGAAGAAGAAGAAGAAGAAGAAGAAGAAGAAGAAGAAGAAGAAGAGAAGAAGGAGAAGCATAAGGAGAAGCAGTAGAAGCAGAAGAAGCAGAAGCAGGAGAAGCAGAAAAAAAAGAATAAGCATAAGAAGCAGAATCAGAGGGAGTAGTAGAAGACGGAGAAGGAGCAGCAAAAGGAGAAGGAGAAGGAGAAGCAGAAGGAGAAGAAGATGCAGAAGGAGAAGCAGGAGAAGCAGAAGAAGCAGAAGCAGAAGGAGAAGCAGAAGTAGGAGAAGGAGAAGGAGAAGGAAGGGCAGCAGAAGCAATAGGAGAAGCAGAAGGAGAAGCAGAAGTAGAATGAGAAGCAGAAAGAGAAGCAGTAGAAGCAGAAGAAGCAGGAAAAGCAGAAGCAGACGAAAGAGAAGAAGATGAAGAAGAAGAAGAAGAAGACGAAGAAAAAGAAGAAGAAGAAGCAGCATAAGGAGAAGCGTAAGGAGAAGCAGTAGAAACAGAAGAAGCAGAATCAGGAGAAGCAGAAGCAGAAGAAAAATAATAAGCAAAAGAAGCAGAAGAAGAAGCAGTGGGAGAAGCAGAAGAAGTAGAAGGAGCAGCAGAAGGAGAAGCAGAAACAGACAGAGAAGCAGAAACAGAAGGAGAACAAGAAGGAGAAGCAGGAGAATCAGAAGAAGCAGAAGTAGAAGCACAAAGAGGAGAAGAAGGAGAAGCAGAAGTAGAATCAGAAGAAACAGAAGAAGAAGAAGCATAAGAAACAGAAGCAAAATAAACAGAAGAAGGAGAAGAGCAGAAGCAGAAGGAGAAGCAGAAGGAGAAGCAGAAAGAGAAGCAGGAGAAGTAGAAGAAGCAGAAGCAGAAGAAACAGGAGAAGCCAAAGAAGAAGAAGCAGAATCTGAAGCAAGAGAAACAGAAGAAGCACAATCTGAAGAAGAAGCAGAAGAAACAGAAATAGTACAATAAGCAGAAGCAGAAGCAGCAGGAAAAGCAGAAGAAGAAGAAGGAGAGCGAAAGAGTAGGATTAGGAATAGGAGAAGCAAAAGGATAAGCAGAAGCAGAAAGAGACGAAGAAGGAGAAGCAGCACGAGAAGTAGGAGAAGCAGGAGAAGCAGAAGAAGCAGAATCTGGAGAAGAAGAAGGAGAACCAGAAGGAGAAGCAGAAGCAGAAAGAGAAGCAAAAGCAGAAGGAGAAGCACAAGGAGAAGCAGAAGAAACAGAAGAAGCAGAGGCAGTAGCAGAAGAAGCAGAAGATGTAGAAGCAGAAGGAGAAGCACAAGGAAAAGCAGAAGAACCAGAAGGAGAAGGAGAAACAGAAGTAGAAGCAGAAAGAGAAGCAGAAGAAGGAGCAGGAGACGGAAAAGCAGCAGGAGAAGCAGAAAGAGCAGCAGAAATAGAAGCAGGAGATACAGAAACAGGAGAAGCAGAAGTAGAAGAATCAGGAGAAGGACAAGAAGCAGAAGCAGAAGGAGAAGCAGAAACAGAAGGAGAAGCAGAAAGAGAAGGAGGGGAAGCAGAAGAAGCAGAAGCAGGAGAAGCAGAAGCATAAGAATCCGAAGAAGCAGAAGCAGAACCTGAAGCAGAAGGAGAAGCAGGAGAAGCAGAAGAAGCAGAATCTGGAGAAGCAGAATGACAAGCTGAAGGAGAAGCAGAAGCAGAAAGAGAATCAAAAGCAGAAGTAGAAGCAGAAGAAACAGAAGAAGTAGAAGCAGTAGCAGTTGTAGCAGAAGCAGAAGGAGAAGCCGAAGGAAAAGCAGAAGAACAAGAAGGAGAAGGAGAAACAGAAGGAGAAGCAGAAGGAGAAGCAGAAAGAGAAGCAGGTAAAGCAGAAGAAGAAGAAGCACAGGGAGAATCAGAAGGAGAAGCAGAAGAAGGAGAAGCAGAAGCAGAAGAAGATGCAGAAGGAGAAGCAGGAGAAGCAGAAGAAGCAGAAGGAGAAGCAGGAAAAGCAGAAGAAGCAGAAGCAAAAGGAGAAGCAATGAAGGAGAAGCAGAAGCAGAAGAAGAAGCATAAGGACAAGCACAAGCAGAAGGAGATGCAGAAAGAGAAGCAGGAGAAGCAGAAGAAGCAGAAGATGAAAGAGAAGCAGAAGTAGGAGAAGGAGAAGGAGGAGAAGTAGAAGCAGAAGGACAAGCAGAAGCGGAATGAGAAGCAGAAAGAGAAGCAGGAGAAGCACAAGAAGCAGAAGCAGGAGAAGCCGAAAGAGAAGAAGCAGAAGAAGCAGAAACAGAAGCAGAAGTAGAAGCAGAAGCAGAAGGAGAGGCAGCAGAAGAAGTAGAACCAGAAATTCAAGCAGGAGAAACAGAAGAAGCAGAAGCAGAAAGAGAAGCAAAAAGAGAAGCAGAAGGAGAAGTAGAAGAAGCACCAGAAGGAAAAGCAGCAGAAGAAGCAGAAAAACAAGCAGGAGAAGCCGAAGCATAAAGAGAAGTAGAAGCAGAAGAAGCAGAGGCAGAAGAAGAAGCAGTAGAAGCATAAGAAGCAGAAGCAGGAGAAGCAGAAGCAGAAGAACAAGAAGAAGAATAAGAAGCAGAAGCAGAAGCAGAGGGAAAAACAGAAGGAGGAGAAGGAGCAGCAGAATGTGAAGCAGAAGGAGATGGAGAAGCAGAAAGAGAACCAGAAACAGAAGGAGAAGAAGAAGGATTAGTTGGAGAATCAGAAGAAGCAGAAGCAGAAAGAGAAGCAGAAGGAGAAGCAGACGGAGGAGAAGGAGAAGGAGAAGCAAAAAGAGAAGCAGAACGAGAAGCAGGAGAAGCAGAAGCAGGAGAACCAGAAGCAAAAGAAACAGAAGAAGGAGAAGAAACAGAAGCAGAAGGAGTAGCAGAAACAGAAGGAAAAGCAGAAAGAGAAGCAGGAGGAGCAGAAGAAGCAGCAGCAGGAGAAGCAGAAGCAGAAGAAGCCGAAGAAGCAGAAGCAGAACCTGAAGCAGAAGGAGAACAGGAGAAGCAGAAGAAGCAGAATCTGGAGAAGCAGAAGGAGAAGCAGAAGGAGAAGCAGAAGCAGAAAGAGAAGCAAAAGGAGAAGCAAAAGCAGAAGGAGAAGCACAAGGAGAAGCAGAAGAAACAGAAGAAGCAGAGGCAGTAGCAGAAGAAGCAGAAGATGCAGATGCAGAAGGAGAAGCACAAGGAAAAGCAGAAGAACGAGAAGGAGAAGGAGAAACAGAAGGAGAAGCAGAAAGAGAAGCAGAAGAAGGAGCAGGAGACGGAAAAGCAGTAGGAGAAGCAGAAAGAGCAGCAGAAGGAGAAGCAAGAGATGCAGAAACAGGAGAAGCAGAAGTAGAAGAATCAGGAGAAGGACAAGAAGCAGAAGCAGAAGGAGAAGTAGAAACAGAAGGAGAAGCAGAAAGAGAAGGAGGGGAAGCAGAAGAAGCAGAAGCAGGAGAAGCAGAAGCATAAGAATCCGAAGAAACAGAAGCAGAACCTGAAGCAGAAGGAGAATCAGGAGAACCAGAAGAAGCAGAAACTGGAGAAGCAGAATGAGAAGCAGAAGCAGAAAGAGAATCAAAAGCAGAAGGAGAAGCAGAAGAAACAGAAGAAGTAGAAGCAGTAGCAGTTGTAGCAGAAGCAGAAGGAGAAGCCGAAGGAAAAGCAGAAGAAAAAGAAGGAGAATGAGAAACAGAAGGAGAAGCAGAAGGAGAAGCAGAAAGAGAAGCAGGTAAAGCAGAAGAAGAAGAAGCAGAGGGAGAATCAGAAGGAGAAGCAGAAGAAGGAGAAGGAGAAGCAGAAGCAGAAGAAGATGCAGAAGGAGAAGCAGGAGAAGCAGAAGCAGAAGGAGAAGCAGGAAAAGCAGAAGAAGCAGAAGGAAATGGAGAAGCAAAATAAGGAGAAGGAGAAGCAGAAGCAGAAGAAGGAGCATAAGGACAAGCACAAGCAGAAGGAGATGCAGAAGGAGAAGCAGGAGAAGCAGAAGAAGCAGAAGATGAAAGAGAAGCAGAAGTAGGAGAAGGAGAAGGAGGAGAAGTAGAAGCAGAAGGACAAGTAGAAGCGTAATGAGAAGCAGAAAGAGAAGCAGGAGAAGCACAAGAAGCAGAAGCAGGAGAAGCCGAAAGAGAAGAAGCAGAAGAAGCAGAAACAGAAGCAGAAGTAGAAGCAGAAGCAGAAGGAGAGGCAGCAGAAGAACTAGAACCAGAAATTCAGGCAGGAGAAACAGAAGAAGCAGAAGCAGAAAGAGAAGCAAAAAGAGAAGCAGAAGGAGAAGTAGAAGAAGCAGCAGAAGGAGAAGCAGCAGAAGAAGCAGAAAAACAAGTAGGAGAAGCCGAAGCATAAAGAGAAGTAGAAGCAGAAGAAGCAGAGGCAGAAGAAGAAGCAGTAGAAGCATAAGAAGCAGAAGCAGGAGAAGCAGAAGCAGAAGAACAAGAAGAAGAATAAGAAGCAGAAGCAGAAGCAGAAGGAAAAACAGAAGCAGGAGAAGGAGCAGCAGAATGTGAAGCAGAAGGAGATGGAGAAGCAGAAAGAGAAGCAGAAACAGAAGGAGAAGAAGAAGGATTAGTTGGAGAATCAGAAGAAGCAGAAGCAGAAAGAGAAGCAGAAGGAGAAGCAGAATGAGGAGAAGGAGAAGGAGAAGCCGAAAGAGAAGCAGAAGGAGAAGCAGGAGAAGCAGAAGCAGGAGAACCAGAAGCAAAAGAAACAGAAGAAGGAGAAGAAGCAGAAGCAGAAGGAGTAGCAGAAACAGAAGGAAAAGCAGAAAGAGAAGCAGGAGCAGCAGAAGAAGCAGCAGCAGGAGAACCATAAGCAGAAGAAGCCGAAGAAGCAGAAGCAGAACCTGAAGAAGGAGAAGCAGGAGAAGCAGAAGAAGCAGAATCTGGAGAAGATAAAGGAGAACCAGAAGGAGAAGCAGAAGCAGAAAGAGAAGCAAAAGCAGAAGGAGAAGCAGAAAGAGAAGCAGAAGAAACAGAAGAAGCAGAGGCAGTAGCAGAAGAAGCAGAAGATGCAGATGCAGAAGGAGAAGCACAAGGAAAAGCAGAAGAACGAGAAGGAGAAGGAGAAACAGAAGGAGAAGCAGAAAGAGAAGCAGAAGAAGGAGCAGGAGACGGAAAAGCAGTAGGAGAAGCAGAAAGAGCAGCAGAAGGAGAAGCAGGAGATGCAGAAACAGGAGAAGCAGAAGTAGAAGTATCAGGAGAAAGACAAGAAGCAGAAGCAGAAGGAGAAGCAGAAACAGAAGGAGAAGCAGAAAGAGAAGGAGGGGAAGCAGAAGAAGCAGAAGCAGGAGAAGCAGAAGCATAAGAATCCGAAGATGTAGAAGCAGAACCTGAAGCAGAAGGAGATGCTGGAGAAGCAGAAGAAGCAGAATCTGGAGAAGCAGAAGGAGAAGCAGAAGGAGAAGCAGAAGCAGAAAGAGAATCAAAAGCAGAAGGAGAAGCAGAAGAAACAGAAGAAGTAGAAGCAGTAGCAGTTGTAGCAGAAGCAGAAGAAGAAGCAGAAGGAAAAGCAGAAGAACAAGAAAGAGAAGGAGAAACAGAAGGAGAAGCAGAAAGAGAAGCAGGTAAAGCAGAATAAGAAGAAGCAGAAGGAGAATCAGAAGGAGAAGCAGAAGAAGGAGAAGGAGAAGCAGAAGCAGAAGAAGATGCAGAAGGAGAAGCAGGAGAAGCAGAAGAAGCAGAAGCAGAAGGAGAAGCAGGAAAAGCAAAAGAAGCCGAAGCAAAAGGAGAAGCAAAAGAAGGAGAAGGAGAAACAGAGGCAGAAGACGAAGCATAAGCACAAGCACAAGCAGAAGGAGATGCAGAAGGAGAAGCAGGAGAAGCAGAAGAAGCAGCAGCTGAAGGAGAAGCAGAAGTAGGAGAAGGAGAAGCAGAAGCAGAAAGAGAAGCAGAAGCGGAATGAGAAGCAGAAAGAGAAGCAGGAGAAGCACAAGATGCAGAAGCAGGAGAAGCCGAAAGAGAAGAAGTAGAAGAAGCAGAAACTGAAGCAGAAGGAGAAGCAGAAGCAGATGGAGAAGCAGCAGAAGAAGTAGAACCAGAAATTCAGGCAGGAGAAACAGAAGAAGCAGAAGCAGAAGCAGAAAGAGAAGCAAAAAGAGAAGCAGAAAGAGAAGTAGAAGAAGCAGCAGACGGAGAAGCAGTAGAAGAAGCAGAAAAACAAGCAGGAGAAGCAGAAGCAGAAAGAGAAGTAGAAGCAGAAGAAGCAGAAGCAGAAGAAGAAGCAGTAGAACCATAAGAAGCAGAAGCAGGAGAAGCAGAAGCAGAAGAAATAAAGAAGCATAAGATGCAGAAGCCGATACAGAGGGAGAAAAAGAAGAAGGAGAAGGAGCAGCAGAAGTTGAAGAAGAAGGAGATTCAGAAGGAGAAAGAGAAGCAGAAACAGAAGGAGAAGGAGAAGGAGAAGTTGGAGAAGCAGAAGAAGCAGAAGCAGAAAGAGAAGCAGAAGAAGGAGAAGGAGAAGCAGAAGCAGAAGGAGAAGCAGAAGAAGCAGAAGCGGGAGAAGCAGCAGCAGAAGAAGAAACAGAAGAAGGAGAAGGAGCAGAAGGAGAAGCAGAAGCAGAAGGAGAAGCAGAAAGAAAAGCAGAAGAAGCAGTAGCAGGAGAAGCAGAAGCAGAAGAAACAGAATAAGCCCAAGAAGCAGAAGGAGAACCTGAAGCAGAAGGGGAAGCAGAAGCAGCAGAAGCTGGAAAAGCAGAAGCAGAAGAAATAGAACATGCAGAAGAAGCAGTAGCAGAAGCAGAACGAGAAGCAGAAGAAGAAGAAGGAGAAAGAGAAGGAGTAGGAGTAGGAGGAGCAGAAGCATAATTAGAAGCAGAAAGAGAAGCAGAAGGAGAAACAGAAGAAGCAGAAACAGGAGAAGCAGAAGCAGAAGCAGAATGAGAAGCACAAGAAGGAGAAATTGAAGGAGAAGGAGAATGAGACGGAGAAGCAGAAAGAGATGTAGGAGAAGCAGAAGAAGAAGAAGCAGGAGAAGCAGAAGCAGAAGAAACAGAAGAAGGAAAAGAGCAGAAGCAGAAGGAGAAGCAGAAGCAGAAGGAGAAGCAGAAGAAGTTGAAGCAGAAGAAGAAGAAACAGAAAAAGCAGAAGAAGCAGAAGAAGAAGCAGCAGGAGAAGCAGAAGAAGAAGAAGGAGAAGGAGAACGAGAAGTATTAGGAGTAGGAGAAACAGAAGGTTAAGCAGAAGCAGAAAGAGAAGGAGAATGAGAAGGAGAAGCAGAAGAAGCATAAGCAGGAGAAGCAGAAGCAGAATGAAAAGCAGGAGAAGGAGAAATTGAAACAGAAGAAGATGCAGAATAAGAAGCAGAAGGAGAAACAGAAGAAGAAGGAGAAGCAGAAGGATAAGGATAAAGAGAAACAGAAGGAGAAGCAGAAGCAGGAGAAGCAAAAGCAGAAGAAGCAGAAGAAGCAGAAGCAGAAAGAGAAGTAGAAACAGAAGGAGAAGCAGAAATAGAAGCAGAAGAAGCCGAAGAAGCAGAAGCACAAGGAGAAGCAGGAGAAGCAGGAGAAGCAGAATCTGGAAAAGAAGAAGGAGAACCAGAAGGAGAAGCAGAAGCAGAAAGAGAAGCAAACGCAGAAGAAGAAACAGAAGAAGCAGAAGCAGTAGCAGAAGAAGCTGAAGATGCAGAAGCAGAAAGAGAAGCAGAAGGAATAGCAGAAGAACGAGAAGGAGAAGGAGAAACAGAAGGAGAAACAGAAGGAGAAGCAGAAGGAGAATCAGGAAAAGCAGAAGAAGCAGAAGCAGACGGAGAAGCAGAAGAAGGAGAAGGAGAAGCAGAAGCAGAAAAGAAGCAGAAGCACAAGCAGAAGGACAAGCACAAGCAGAAGGAGATGCAGAAGGAGAAGCAGGAGAAGCAGAAGAAGCAGAATCAGAAGGAGAAGAAGAAGGAGAAGAAGCAGAATCAGAAGAAGCAGAAGCAGAAGTAGAAAGAGAAGCCGACGAAGCGAAGCAGAACGAGAAGCAGGAGAAGCAGAAGAAGCAGAAGCGGGAGAAGCAGAAGAAGAAGAAACAGAAGAAGGAGAAGGAGCAGAAGCCCAAGGAGAAGCAGAAGCAGAAGGAGAAGCAGAAAGAGAAGCAGGAAAAGCAGAAGAAGCAGAAGCAGGAGAAGCAGAAGCAGAAGAAACAGGAGAATGACAAGAAGCAGAAGCAGAAGGAGAAGCAGAAACAGAAGGAGAAGCAGAAAGAGAAGGAGGGGAAGCAGAAGATGCAGAAGCAGGAGAAGCAGAAGCATAAGAATCCGAAGAAGCAGAAGCAGAACCTGAAGCAGAAGGAGAAGCAGGAGAAGCAGAAAAAGCAGAAAAAAGGAGAAGGAAAAACAGAAGCAGAAGCAGAAGGAGAAGCAGAAGCAGAAGAAGCAGCAGAAGGAGAAGCAGAAGCAGAAGGAGAGGCAGCAGA
>NW_012289150.1:0-6478 GCF_000151885.1 Dipodomys ordii | reverse complement strand
AGAGGAGAAGGAGGGCAGCAGAAGCAATAGTAGAAGCAGAAGGAGAAGCAGAAGTAGAATGAGAAGCAGAAAGAGAAGCAGTAGAAGCAGAAGAAGCAGGAAAAGCAGAAGCAGACGAAAGAGAAGAAGATGAAGAAGAAGGAGAAGAAGACGAAGAAAAAGAAGAAGAAGAAGCAGCATAAGGAGAAGCGTAAGGAGAAGCAGTAGAAACAGAAGAAGCAGAATCAGGAGAAGCAGAAGCAGAAGAAAAATAATAAGCAAAAGAAGCAGAAGAAGAAGCAGTGGGAGAAGCAGAAGAAGTAGAAGGAGAAGCAGAAGCAGAAAGAGAAGCAGAAACAGAAGGAGAACAAGAAGGAGAAGCAGGAGAATCAGAAGAAGCAGAAGTAGAAGCACAAAGAGGAGAAGAAGGAGAAGCAGAAGTAGAATCAGAAGAAACAGAAGAAGAAGAAGAAGAAGAAACAGAAGCAAAAGAAACAGAAGAAGGAGAAGAGCAGAAGCAGAAGGAGAAGCAGAAGGAGAAGCAGAAAGAGAAGCAGGAGAAGTAGAAGAAGCAGAAGCAGAAGAAACAGGAGAAGCCAAAGAAGCAGAAGCAGAATCTGAAGCAAGAGAAACAGAAAAAGCACAATCTGAAGAAGAAGCAGAAGAAACAGAAATAGTACAATAAGCAGAAGCAGAAGCAGCAGGAAAAGCAGAAGAAGAAGAAGGAGAAGGCGAAAGAGTAGGATTAGGAGTAGGAGAAGCAAAAGGTTAAGCAGAAGCAGAAAGAGACGAAGAAGGAGAAGCAGCACGAGAAGTAGGAGAAGCAGGAGAAGCAGAAGAAGCAGAATCTGGAGAAGAAGAAGGAGAACCAGAAGGAGAAGCAGAAGCAGAAAGAGAAGCAAAAGCAGAAGGAGAAGCAGAAGAAACAGAAGAAGCAGAGGCAGTAGCAGAAGAAGCAGAAGATGTAGAAGCAGAAGGAGAAGCACAAGGGAAAAGCAGATGAACGAGATGGAGAAGGAGAAACAGAAGTAGATGCAGAAAGAGAAGCAGAAGAAGGAGCAGGAGACGGAAAAGCAGCCGGAGAAGCAGAAAGAGCAGCAGAAGTAGAAGCAGGAGATACAGAAACAGGAGAAGCAGAAGTAGAAGAATCAGGAGAAGGACAAGAAGCAGAAGCAGAAGGAGAAGCAGAAACAGAAGGAGAAGCAGAAAGAGAAGGAGGGGAAGCAGAAGAAGCAGAAGCAGGAGAAGCAGTAGCATAAGAATCCGAAGAAGCAGAAGCAGAACCTGAAGCAGAAGGAGAAGCAGGAGAAGCAGAAGAAGCAGAATCTGGAGAAGCAGAATGACAAGCTGAAGGAGAAGCAGAAGCAGAAAGAGAATCAAAAGCAGAAGGAGAAGCAGAAGAAACAGAAGAAGTAGAAGCAGTAGCAGTTGGAGCAGAAGCAGAAGGAGAAGCCGAAGGAAAAGCAGAAGAACAAGAAGGAGAAAGAGAAACAGAAGGAGAAGCAGAAGGAGAAGCAGAAAGAGAAGCAGGTAAAGCAGAAGAAGAAGAAGCACAGGGAGAATCAGAAGGAGAAGGAGAAGGAGAAGCAGAAGCAGAAGAAGATGCAGAAGGAGAAGCAGGAGAAGCAGAAGAAGCAGAAGGAGAAGCAGGAAAAGCAGAAGAAGCAGAAGCAAAAGGAGAAGCAAATGAAGGAGAAGCAGAAGCAGAAGAAGAAGCATAAGGACAAGCACAAGCAGAAGGAGATGCAGAAGGAGAAGCAGGAGAAGCAGAAGAAGCAGAAGATGAAAGAGAAGCAGAAGGAGGAGAAGGAGAAGGAGGAGAAGTAGAAGCAGAAAGACAAGCAGAAGCGGAATGAGAAGCAGAAAGAGAAGCAGGAGAAGCACAAGAAGCAGAAGCAGGAGAAGCCGAAAGAGAAGAAGCAGAAGAAGCAGAAACAGAAGCAGAAGTAGAAGCAGAAGCAGAAGGAGAGGCAGCAGAAGACGTAGAACCAGAAATTCAGGCAGGAGAAACAGAAGAAGCAGAAGCAGAAAGAGAAGCAAAAAGAGAAGCAGAAGGACAAGTAGAAGAAGCAGCAGAAGGAGAAGCAGCAGAAGAAGCAGAAAAACAAGCAGGAGAAGCCGAAGCAGAAAGAGAAGTAGAAGCAGAAGAAGCAGAGGCAGAAGAAGAAGCAGTAGAAGCATAAGAAGCAGAAGCAGGAGAAGCAGAAGCAGAAGAACAAGAAGAAAAATAAGAAGCAGAAGCAGAAGCAGAGGGAAAAACAGAAGGAGGAGAAGGAGCAGCAGAATGTGAAGCAGAAGGAGATGGAGAAGCAGAAAGAGAAGCAGAAACAGAAGGAGAAGAAGAAGGATTAGTTGGAGAATCAGAAGAAGCAGAAGCAGAAAGAGAAGCAGAAGGAGAAGCAGACGGAGGAGAAGGAGAAGGAGAAGCCAAAAGAGAAGCAGAAAGAGAAGCAGAACGAGAAGCAGGAGAAGCAGAAGCAAAAGGAGAAGCAAATGAAGGAGAAGCAGAAGCAGAAGAAGAAGCATAAGGACAAGCACAAGCAGAAGGAGATGCAGAAGGACAAGCAGGAGAAGCAGAAGAAGCAGAAGATGAAAGAGAAGCAGAAGTAGGAGAAGGAGAAGGAGGAGAAGTAGAAGCAGAAGGACAAGCAGAAGCGGAATGAGAAGCAGAAAGAGAAGCAGGAGAAGCACAAGAAGCAGAAGCAGGAGAAGCCGAAAGAGAAGAAGCAGAAGAAGCAGAAACAGAAGCAGAAGTAGAAGCAGAAGCAGAAGGAGAGGCAGCAGAAGAAGTAGAACCAGAAATTCAGGCAGGAGAAACAGAAGAAGCAGAAGCAGAAAGAGAAGCAAAAAGAGAAGCAGAAGGAGAAGTAGAAGGAGCAGCAGAAGGAGAAGCAGCAGAAGGAGAAGCAGCAGAAGAAGCAGAAAAACAAGCAGGAGAAGCCGAAGCAGAAAGAGAAGTAGAAGCAGAAGAAGCAGAGGCAGAAGAAGAAGCAGTAGAAGCATAAGAAGCAGAAGCAGGAGAAGCAGAAGCAGAAGAACAAGAAGAAGAATAAGAAGCAGAAGCAGAAGCAGAGGGAAAAACAGAAGCAGGAGAAGGAGCAGCAGAATGTGAAGCAGAAGGAGATGGAGAAGCAGAAAGAGAAGCAGAAACAGAAGGAGAATAAGAGGATTAGTTGGAGAATCAGAAGAAGCAGAAGCAGAAAGAGAAGCAGAAGGAGAAGCAGACGGAGGAGAAGGAGAAGGAGAAGTCAAAAGAGAAGCAGAAAGAGAAGCAGATCGAGAAGCAGAAGAAGCAGAAGCAAAAGGAGAAGCAAATGAAAGGAGAAGCAGAAGAAGAAGCATAAGGACAAGTCCTAAGCAGAAGGAGATGCAGAAGGACAAGCAGGAGAAGCAGAAGAAGCAGAAGATGAAAGAGAAGCAGAAGTTAGGAGAAGGAGAATGAGGAGAAGTAGAAGCAGAAGGACAAGCAGAAGCGGTATGAGAAGCAGAAAGAGAAGCAGGAGAAGCACAAGAAGCAGAAGCAGGAGAAGCCGAAAGAGAAGAAGCAGAAGAAGCAGAAACAGAAGCAGAAGTAGAAGCAGAAGCAGAAGGAGAGGCAGCAGAAGAAGTAGAACCAGAAATTCAGGCAGGAGAAACAGAAGAAGCAGAAGCAGAAAGAGAAGCAAAAAGAGAAGCAGAAGGAGAAGTAGAAGAAGCAGCAGAAGGAGAAGCAGAAGAAGAAGCAGAAAAACAAGCAGGAGAAGCCGAAGCATAAAGAGAAGTAGAAGCAGAAGAAGCAGAGGCAGAAGAAGAAGCAGTAGAAGCATAAGAAGCAGAAGCAGGAGAAGCAGAAGCAGAAGAACAAGAAGAAGAATAAGAAGCAGAAGCAGAAGCAGAGGGAAAAACAGAAGGAGGAGAAGGAGCAGCAGAATGTGAAGCAGAAGGAGATGGAGAAGCAGAAAGAGAAGCAGAAACAGAAGGAGAAGAAGAAGGATTAGTTGGAGAATCAGAAGAAGCAGAAGCAGAAAGAGAAACAGAAGGAGAAGCAGACGGAGGAGAAGGAGAAGGAGAAGCCAAAAGAGAAGCAGAAAGAGAAGCAGGAGAAGCAGAAGCAGGAGAACCAGAAGCAAAAGAAACAGAAGAAGGAGAAGAAGCAGAAACAGAAGGAGTAGCAGAAACAGAAGGAAAAGCAGAAAGAGAAGCAGGAGCAGCAGAAGAAGCAGCAGCAGGAGAACCAGAAGCAGAAGAAGCCGAAGAAGCAGAAGCAGAACCTGAAGCAGAAGGAGAAGCAGGAGAAGCAGAAGAAGCAGAATCTGGAGAAGCAGAAGGAGAACCAGAAGGAGAAGCAGAAGCAGAAAGAGAAGCAAAAGCAGAAGGAGAAGCAGAAGGAGAAGCAGAAGAAACAGAAGAAGCAGAGGCAGTAGCAGAAGAAGCAGAAGATGCAGATGAAGAAGGAGAAGCAGAAGGAAACGCAGAAGAACGAGAAGGAGAAGGAGAAACAGAAGGAGAAGCAGAAAGAGAAGCAGAAGAAGGAGCAGCAGACGGAAACGCAGTAGGAGAAGCAGAAAGAGCAGCAGAAGGAGAAGCAAGAGATGCAGAAACAGGAGAAGCAGAAGTAGAAGTATCAGGAGAAGGACAAGAAGCAGAAGCAGAAGGAGAAGCAGAAACAGAAGGAGAAGCAGAAAGAGAAGGAGGGGAAGCAGAAGAAGCAGAAGCAGGAGAAGCAGAAGCATAAGAATCTGAAGATATAGAAGCAGAACCTGAAGCAGAAGGAGAAGCAGGAGAACCAGAAGAAGCAGAACCTGGAGAAGCAGAATGAGAAGCAGAAGCAGAAAGAGAATCAAAAGGAGAAGGAGAAGCAGAAGAAACAGAAGAAGTAGAAGCAGTAGCAGTTGTAGCTGAAGCAGAAGGAGAAGCTGAAGGAAAAGCAGAAGAAAAAGAAGGAGAATGAGAAACAGAAGGAGAAGCAGAAGGAGAAGCAGAAAGAGAAGCAGGTAAAGCAGAAGAAGAAGAAGCAGAGGGAGAATCAGAAGGAGAAGCAGAAGAAGGAGAAGGAGAAGCAGAAGCAGAAGAAGATGCAGAAGGAGAAGCAGGAGAAGCAGAAGAAGCAGAAGGAGAAGCAGGAAAAGCAGAAGAAGCAGAAGCAAATGGAGAAGCAAAATAAGGAGAAGGAGAAGCAGAAGCAGAATAAGAAGCATAAGGACAAGCACAAGCAGAAGGAGATGCAGAAGGAGAAGCAGGAGAAGCAGAAGAAGCAGAAGATGAAAGAGAAGCAGAAGTAGGAGAAGGAGAAGGAGGAGAAGTAGAAGCAGAAGGACAAGTAGAAGTGGAATGAGAAGCAGAAAGAGAAGCAGGAGAAGCACAAGAAGCAGAAGCAGGAGAAGCCGAAAGAGAAGAAGCAGAAGAAGCAGAAACAGAAGCAGAAGTAGAAGCAGAAGCAGAAGGAGAGGCAGCAGAAGAAGTAGAACCAGAAATTCAGGCAGGAGAAACAGAAGAAGCAGAAGCAGAAAGAGAAGCAAAAAGAGAAGCAGAAGGAGAAGTAGAAGGAGCAGCAGAAGGAGAAGCAGCAGAAGGAGAAGCAGCAGAAGAAGCAGAAAAACAAGCAGGAGAAGCCGAAGCAGAAAGAGAAGTAGAAGCAGAAGAAGCAGAGGCAGAAGAAGAAGCAGTAGAAGCATAAGAAGCAGAAGCATGAGAAGCAGAAGCAGAAGAACAAGTAGAAGAATAAGAAGCAGAAGCAGAAGCAGAGGGAAAAACAGAAGGAGGAGAAGAAGCAGCAGAATGTGAAGCAGAAGGAGATGGAGAAGCAGAAACAGAAGGAGAAGAAGAAGGATTAGTTGGAGAATCAGAAGAAGCAGAAGCAGAAAGAGAAGCAGAAGGAGAAGCAGACGGAGGAGAAGGAGAAGGAGAAGCCAAAAGAGAAGCAGAAAGAGAAGCAGAACGAGAAGCAGGAGAAGCAGAAGCAAAAGGAGAAGCAAATGAAGGAGAAGCAGAAGCAGAAGAAGAAGCATAAGGACAAGCACAAGCAGAAGGAGATGCAGAAGGACAAGCAGGAGAAGCAGAAGAAGCAGAAGATGAAAGAGAAGCAGAAGTAGGAGAAGGAGAAGGAGGAGAAGTAGAAGCAGAAGGACAAGCAGAAGCGGAATGAGAAGCAGAAAGAGAAGTAGGAGAAGCACAAGAAGCAGAAGCAGGAGAAGCAGAAAGAGAAGAAGCAGAAGAAGCAGAAACAGAAGCAGAAGTAGAAGCAGAAGCAGAAGGAGAGGCAGCAGAAGAAGTAGAACCAGAAATTCAGGCAGGAGAAACAGAAGAAGCAGAGCAGAAAGAGAAGCAAAAAGAGAAGCAGAAGGAGAAGTAGAAGAAGCAGCAGAAGGAGAAGCAGCAGAAGAAGCAGAAAAACAAGCAGGAGAAGCCGAAGCAGAAAGAGAAGTAGAAGCAGAAGAAGCAGAGGCAGAAGAAGAAGCAGTAGAAGCATAAGAAGCAGAAGCAGGAGAAGCAGAAGCAGAAGAACAAGAAGAAGAATAAT
>NW_012289149.1:0-1867 GCF_000151885.1 Dipodomys ordii | reverse complement strand
ATGCTGGGCTTGGGGAAGGGCAAGAAGGTGGGTAGAGAAAGCAGGCTTCAGTGCTTCGCAGTAGGTGGGGCTGCATGCCAAACTGCTGCTGTCACTGGGCCCCTGGCAGCTTAGAAAGAATCCTGGGTTTTAAAAATGGTGACGAGGGACCAGGGTGAAGCCGCCGCCCAGGGAGGCGACCCCAGGCTGTGGGTGGAGCTTGGAGAGGAGGCAGCCCATAGCACAGTCCTGGCTCCCCAGCCAGAGTGGAGGGGGGCTGCTGGTCTCAGTCCCCTCCTCACAGACTCCAGCACATCCCAAGATCCCGAGTCTCCAGGCTGCAGAACAGAAGCGCTCATTCCCCCTGCCTTCTCTGCCTCCCAACCTGTCCCCCCCCCCCCCCGCCGTGCCTCCAGGATCTGATGACCCAGAACGGAATCAGCTATGTTCTCAATGCCAGCAACTCCTGCCCCAAGCCGGACTTCATCTGCGAGAGCCGCTTCATGCGCATTCCCATCAACGACAACTACTGTGAAAAGCTGCTGCCCTGGCTGGACAAGTCCATCGAGTTCATCGGTGAGGAGGCGGGCAGGGCAGGGGGGCCTGCTGGAGGAAGGCTGGCCTGAGGCCCTGGCCTTGCTCAGGCACGGGGGGCGGGGGGGGGGACCCTGAGGAGTAGCGGGGACTGTTGGTGGGGGGGAGGGCAGGGGCTTCTTCCTGGTGTGTGTAGGGGGGGCGGGGGGAGAGACACAAAAGTGCAGTCTCAGCCCTCACTCAGCTGGTTGCCCCCAGATAAAGCCAAGCTGTCCAGCTGCCAAGTCATCGTCCACTGTCTGGCCGGCATCTCCCGCTCTGCTACCATTGCCATCGCGTACATCATGAAGACCATGGGCATGTCGTCGGATGACGCCTACAGGTACCCTCCGAAACCCTGGGCCCCGTCATGCATCCTCCCTCCCTCCCTCTCTGCACAGGTGTGCCCCAACCCGGTGCCCAGATGGGAAGAGGGGCACCCGCGCCCCGCCCCAGACAGGGCTGTGTGCGTGTCCGAGTTGGGCAGAGCGGTTTGTGGCCAGCCGGCCTGACTGCCGTGCCTCTCCAGGTTCGTGAAGGACCGGCGCCCCTCCATCTCCCCCAACTTCAACTTCCTGGGTCAGCTGCTAGAGTATGAGCGGAGCCTGAAGCTGCTGGCCGTCCTGCAGGGAGACCCAGAGCCCCTCCCGGGCCCGGCTGCGGGTGTCCCGCTGCCCCGGCTGCCCCCATCTACCTCAGAGAGAGCCGCCACGGGGGGCACCGCCGCTGGGGCAGCCGTGGAGGGCGGCGGGGAGGCCGTGGCCGGCCCCCCGGCCACCAGCGTGCTGCAGCAGGGCCTGCGTGGCCTGCACCTCTCGGCCGACCGGCTGCAGGACACCAACCGCCTCAAGCGCTCCTTCTCCCTGGACATCAAGTCGGCCTACGCCCCGAGTGGGCAGCCCGACTGCCCCGGGCCCCCGGACCCCGGTGAGGCCCCGAAGCTCTGCAAGTTGGACAGCCCGTCGGGGGGCGCGGCCGGCCTGCCCTCCCCGAGCCCGGCCGACAGCCCCAGCCCTGGCCCGGAGGGCTGCGCTCCGGAGGCCCGGCCCCGGCCCCGCCGGCGCCCGCGGCCCCCTGCCGGCTCCCCGGCGCGCTCCCCAGCTCACGGCCTGAACTTCGGGGACACGGCCCGTCAGACTCCGCGCCACGGCCTCTCCGCCCTGTCGGTGCCCGGGCTGCCTGGCCCCAGCCAGCCATCCGGCCCCGGGGCCTGGGCACCGCCCCTGGACTCCCCGGGCACGCCGTCCCCCGACGGGCCCTGGTGCTGCAGCACAGAGGGCGAAAAGAGAGCAAGAGGCGCCCCCCGGTTCCCGGC
>NW_012289148.1:0-3117 GCF_000151885.1 Dipodomys ordii | reverse complement strand
AGGAGGAGAAGCAGAAGAAGGCGAAGGAGAAGCAGAAGAATAATAAGCAGAAGCAGAAGGAGCAGCAGCAGCAGCAGCAGCAGCAGCAGCAGAAGAAGAAGAAGAAGAAGAAGAAGAAAAGAAAAAGAAGAAGAAGAATCAGAAGAAGGAGAAGCAGAATGAGAAGCAGAAGGAGAAGGAGAAGGAGAAGCAGCAAAATCAGAAGAAGGAGAAGCAGAAGAAGCAGAAAGGGAAGCAGACAAGGAGAAGCAGAACAAGGAGAAGCAGAAGCAGAAGGAGAAGCAGAAGTAGAAGGAGAAGCACAAGCAGAATGAGAAGCAGAAGTAGAAAGAGAAGCAAAAGCAGAAGGAGAAGCAGAAGGAGAAGTAGAAGAAACAGAAGAAGCAGACGCAGTAGCAGAAACAGCAGAAGATGCAGAAGCAGAAGGAGAAGCAGAAGGAAAAGCAGAAGAACGAGAAGGAGAAAGAGAAACAGAAGGAGAAGCAGAAAGAGAAGCAGAACAAGGAGCAGGAGAAGGAAAAGCAGCAGGAGAAGCAGAAAGAGCAGCAGAAGGAGAAGCAGGAGAAGCAGAAACAGGACAAGCATAAGCAGAAGAAACAGGAGAAGGACAAGAAGCAGAAGTAGAAGGAGAAGCAGAAACAGAAGGAAAAGCAGAAGGAGAAGCAGGAGAAGCAGAAGAAGCAGCAGCCGGAGAAGCAGAAGCAGAAGAAGCCGAAGATGCAGAAGCAGAACCTGAAGCAGAAGGAGAAGCAGGAGAAGGAGAAGAAGCAGAATCTGGAGAAGCAGAAGGAGAAGCAGAAGCAGAAAGAGGAGCAGACGAAGAGAAGCAGAACGAGAAGCAGGAGAAGCAGAAGAAGAAGAAACAGAAGAAGGAGAAGTAGCAGAAGGAAAAGGAGAAGCAGAAGGAGAAGAAGAAAGAGAAGCAGAAACAGAAGGAGAAGCAGAAAGAGAAGGAGGGGAAGCAGAAGAAGCAGAAGCATAAGAATCCGAAGAAGCAGAAGCAGAACCTGAAGCAGGAGAAGTAGAAGAAGCAGAATCTGGAGAAGCAGAATGAGAAGCAGAAGGAGAAGCAGAAGCAGAAAGAGAATCAAAAGCAGAAGTAGAAGCCGAAGAAACAAAAGAAGCACAAGCAGTAGTCGTTGTAGCAGAAGCAGAAGGAAAAGCAGTACGAAAAGCAGAAAAACGAGAAGGAGAAGGAGAAGCAGAAGGAGAATCAGAAGGAGAAGCAGAAGGAGAAGGAGAAGCAGAAGCAGAAGAAGCAGCAGAAGGAGAAGCAGAAGCAGAAGAAGATGCAGAAGGAGAAGCAGGAGAAGCAGAAGAAGCAGAAGCAGAAGAAGAAGCAGAAGTAGGAGAAGGAGAAGGAGAAGGAAGGGCAGCAGAAGCAATAGGAGAAGCAGCAGGAGAAGCAGAAGAATGAGAAAAGGAAGAGAAGTAGGAGAAGCACAAATGCAGAAGCAGGAGAAGCAGAAACAGAAGATACAGAAGAAGAAGAAGAAGAAGAAGAAGAAGAAGAAGAAGAAGAAGAAGAAGAAGAAGAAGAAGAAGAAGAAGAAGAAGAAGAAGAAGAAGAAGATGAAGAAGAAGAAGGAGAAGGAGAAGCATAAGGAGAAGGAGAAGCAGAAGGAGAAGAAGAAGCAGAAGTAGAAGCAGAACTAGAAGAAGGAGAAGGAGAAGGAGGAGCAGAAGAAGGAGAAGGAGGAGCAGAAGGACAAGCAGCAGGAGAAGCAGAAAGAGAAGCAGGAGAAGCAGAAGAAGCAGAAGCAGAAGAAAAAGAAGAAGCATGAGAAGCAGAAGCAGAGGGAGAAGGAGAAGATGTAGAAGCAGAAGGAGAAGCAGAAGGAAAAGCAGAAGAACGAGAAGGAGAAAGAGAAACAGAAGGAGAAGCAAAAAGAGAAGCAGAACAAGGAGCAGGAGAAGGAAAAGCAGCAGGAGAAGCAGAAAGAGCAGCAGAAGGAGAAGCAGGATAAGCAGAAACAGGAGAAGCATAAGCAGAAGAAACAGGAGAAGGACAAGAAGCAGAAGTAGAAGGAGAAGCAGAAACAGAAGGAAAAGCAGAAGGAGAAGCAGGAGAAGCAGAAGAAGCAGCAGCCGGAGAAGCAGAAGCAGAAGAAGCCGAAGATGCAGAAGCAGAACCTGAAGCAGAAGGAGAAGCAGGAGAAGGAGAAGAAGCAGAATCTGGAGAAGCAGAAGGAGAAGCAGAAGCAGAAAGAGGAGCAGACGAAGAGAAGCAGAACTAGAAGCAGGAGAAGCAGAAGAAGAAGAAACAGAAGAAGGAGAAGTAGCAGAAGCAGAAGGAGAAGCAGAAGGAGAAGCAGAAAGAGAAGCAGAAACAGAAGGAGAAGCAGAAAGAGAAGGAGGGGAAGCAGAAGAAGCAGAAGCATAAGAATCCGAAGAAGCAGAAGCAGAACCTGAAGCAGGAGAAGTAGAAGAAGCAGAATCTGGAGAAGCAGAATGAGAAGCAGGAGGAGAAGCAGAAGCAGAAAGAGAATCAAAAGCAGAAGTAGAAGCAGAAGAAACAAAAGAAGCAGAAGCAGTAGTCGTTGTAGCAGAAGCAGAAGGAAAAGCAGTAGGAAAAGCAGAAAAACGAGAAGGAGAAGGAGAAGCAGAAGGAGAATCAGAAGGAGAAGTAGATGAAGGAGAAGGAGAAGCAGAAGCAGAAGAAGCAGCAGAAGGAGAAGCAGAAGCAGAAGAAGATGCAGAAGGAGAAGCAGGAGAAGCAGAAGAAGCAGAAGCAGAAGAAGAAGCAGAAGTAGGAGAAGGAGAAGGAGAAGGAAGGGCAGCAGAAGCAATAGGAGAAGCAGAAGGAGAAGCAGAAGAATGAGAAGAAGGAAGAGAAGTTGGAGAAGCACAAATGCAGAAGCAGGAGAAGCAGAAACAGAAGATACAGAAGAAGAAGAAGAAGAAGAAGAAGAAGAAGAAGAAGAAGAAGAAGAAGAAGAAGAAGAAGAAGAAGAAGAAGAAGAAGAAGAAGAAGAAGAAGAAGAAGAAGAAGAAGAAGGAGAATAAGAAGCAAAAGGAGAAGGAGAAGCAGAAGGAGAAGAAGAAGAAGCAGAAGAAGCAGAAGGAGAAGTAGAAGAAGGAGAAGGAGGAGCAGAAGGACAAGCAGCAGGAGAAGCA
>NW_012289147.1:0-2167 GCF_000151885.1 Dipodomys ordii | reverse complement strand
GCAGGAGAAGCACAAATGCAGAAGCAGGAGAAGCAGAAGCAGAAGATACTTGAAGAAGAAGAAGAAGAAGAAGAAGAAGAAGAAGAAGAAGAAGAAGAAGAAGAAGAAGAAGAAGAAGAAGAAGAAGAAGAAGAAGAAGAAGAAGAAGAAGAAGAAGAAGACGAAGAAGAAGAAGAAGAAGAAGAAGAAGAAGAAGAAGAAGAAGAAGAAGAAGAAGAAGAAGAAGAAGAAGAAGAAGAAGAAGAAGAAGAAGGAGAAGGAGAAGGAGAAGGAGAAGAAGAAGTAGAAGCAAAAGGAGAAGAAGGAGGAAAAGGAGAAGCAGGAGAAGCAGAAGCAGAAGAGGAAGAAGCAGAAGCAGAAGCAGAAGGAGAAGCAGAAAGAGAAGCAGGAGAAGCAGAAGAAGCAGAAGCAGGAGAAGCAGAAGCAGAAGAAAAAGAAGAAGCATGAGAAGCAGAAGCAGAGGGAGAAGGAGAAGATGTAGAAGCAGAAGGAGAAGCAGAAGGAAAAGCAGAAGAACGAGAAGGAGAAGGAGAAACAGAAGGAGAAGCAGAAGGAGAGGCAGAGGGAGAAGCAGAAGGAGAAGCAGGAAAAGCAGAAGAAGCAGAAGCAAAAGGTGAACCAAAAGAAGCAGGAGAAGCAGAAGCAGAAGAAGAAGCATAAGTACAAGCACAAGCAGAAGGAGATGCAGAAGGAGAAGCAGGAGAATCAGAAGAAGCAGAAGCTGAAGGAGAAGCAGAAATAGGAGAAGGAGGAGAAGCAGAAGCAGAAGGAGAAGCAGAAGCAGAATGAGTAGCAGAAAGAGAAGCAGGAGAAGCACAAGAAGCAGAAGCAGGAGAACCCGAAAGAGAAGAAGAAGAAGAAGCAGAAACAGAAGCAGGAGAAGCAGGAGAACCTAAGAAGCAGAAGCAACTGAAGCAGAAGCAAAAGAAACAGAAGGAGCATAAGTAGCAGAAGCAAAACCAGAAGTAGAAGCAGAAGAACGAGAAGGAGAAGGAGAAAGAGAAATATAAGGAGAAGCAGAAGGAGAAGCAGAAGCAGAAGGAGAAGCAGAAGTAGGAGAAGAAGAAGGAAGAGCAGCAGAAGCAATATGAGAAGCAGAAGGAGAAGCAGAAGCAGAATGAGAAGCAGAAAGAGAAGCAGTAGAAGCAGAAGAAGCAGGAAAAGCAGAAGCAGAAGAAAGACAAGAAGAAGAAGAAGAAGAAGAAGAAGAAGAAGAAGAAGAAGAAGAAGAAGAAGAAGAAGAAGAAGAAGAAGAAGAAGAAGAAGAAGAAGAAGAAGAAGAAGAAGAAGAAGGAGAAGGAGAAGCAGAAGGAGAAGCAGAAGGAGAAGGATAAGGAGAAGCATAAGGAGAAGCAGTAGAAGCAGAAGAAGCAGAAGCAGGAGAAGCAGAAGCAGAAGAAAAAGAATAAGCATAAGAAGCAGAATCAGAGGGAGAAACAGAAGGAGAAGGAGCAGCAGAAGGAGAAGAAGAAGCAGAAAGAGAAGCAGAAACAGAAGGAGAACAAGAAGGAGAAGCAGGAGAATCAGAAGAAGTAGAAGTAGAAGCAGGAAGAGAAGGAGAAGAAGGAGAAGCAGAAGTAGAATCAGAAGAAACAGAAGAACAAGAATCAGAAGAAACAGAAGCAAAATAAAGAGAAGGAGAAGAGCAGAAGCAGAAGCAGAAGGAGAAGCAGAAGAAGAAGGAGAAGCAGAAAGAGAAGCAGGAGAAGTAGAAGAAGCAGGAGAAGCAGCAGAAGAAGAAACCGAAGAAGCCGAAGAAGCAGAAGCAGAATCTGAAGCAGGAGAAACAGAAGAAGCACAATCTGAAGCAGAAGCAGAAGAAACAGAAATAGTAGAATAAACAGAAGCAGAAGCAGCAGGAGAAGTAGAAGAAGAAGAAGGAGAAGGCAAAAGAGAAGGATTAGGAGTAGGAGAAGCAGAAGGATAAGCAGAAGCACAAAGAGAAGCAGGAGAAGCAGCATGAGAAGCAGGAGAAGCAGAAGAAGCAGAAGCAGGAAAAGCAGAAAAAAACAGAAGACGCAGAAGCAGAATGAGAAGCAGAAGGAGAAATTGAAGCAGAAGGAGAAGCAGAAGAAGAAGGAGCAGGAGAGGGAGAAGCAGAAAGAGAAGCAGAAGGAGAAGCAGGACAAGCAGCAGCAGGAGAAGCAGAAGAAACAGAAGAAGGATG
>NW_012289146.1:0-11249 GCF_000151885.1 Dipodomys ordii | reverse complement strand
GCAGGAGAAGGAGAAGCAGGAAAATCAGAAGGAGAAGCAGAAGAAGCAGAAGGGGAAGCAGACAAGGAGAAGCAGAACAAGTAGAAGCAGAAGCAGAAGGAGATACAGAAGGAGAAGCAGAAGTAGAAGGAGAAGCACAAGCAGAATGAGAAGCAGAAGCAGAAAGAGAAGCAAAAGCAGAAGGAGAAGCAGAAGGAGAAGTAGAAGAAACAGAAGAAGCAGACGCAGTAGCACAAACAGCAGAAGATGCAGAAGCAGAAGGAGAAGCAGAAGGAAAAGCAGAAGAACGAGAAGGAGAAAGAGAAACAGAAGGAGAAGCAAAAAGAGAAGCAGAACAAGGAGCAGGAGAAGGAAAAGCAGCAGGAAAAGCAGAAAGAGCAGAAGCAGGAGAAGCACAAATGCAGAAAGAGAAGCAGGAGAAGCACAAAGTACAGAAGAAGAAGAAGAAGAAGAAGAAGAACAAGAAGAAGAAGAAGAAGAAGAAGAAGAAGAAGAAGAAGAAGAAGAAGAAGAAGAAGAAGAAGAAGAAGAAGAAGAAGATGAAGAAGAAGGAGAAGGAGAAGCAAAAGGAGAAGGAGAAGCAGAAGGAGAAGAAGAAGCAGAAGTAGAAGCAGAAGGAGAAGTAGAAGAAGGAGAAGGAGGAGCAGAAGAAGGAGAAGGAGGAGCAGAAGGACAAGCAGCAGGAGAAGCAGAAAGAGAAGCAGGAGAAGCAGAAGAAGCAGAAGCAGGAGAAGCAGAAGCAGAAGAAAAAGAAGAAGCATGAGAAGCAGAAGCAGAGGAAGGAGAAGATGTAGAAGCAGAAGGAGAAGCAGAAGGAAAAGCAGGAGAACTAGAAGGAGAAGGAGAAACAGAAGGAGAAGCAGAAGGAGAGGCAGAGGGAGAAGCCGAAGGAGAAGCAGGAAAAGCAGAAGAAGCAGAAGCAAAGGTGAACCAAAAGAAGCAGGAGAAGCAGAAGCAGAAGAAGAAGCATAAGAACAAGCACAAGCAGAAGGAGATGCAGAAGGAGAAGCAGGAGAAGCAGAAGAAGCAGAAGCTGAAGGAGAAGCAGATGTAGGAGAAGGAGAAGAAGAAGGAGGAGAAGCAGAAGCAGAAGGAGAAGCAGAAGCAGAATGAGTAGCAGAAAGAGAAGCAGGAGAAGCACAAGAAGCAGAATCAGGAGAACCCGAAAGAGAAGAAGCAGAAGAAGCAGAAACAGAAGCAGAAGGAGAAACAGGAGAAGCTAAGAAGTAGAAGCAACTGAAGCAGAAGCAAAGCAAACAGAAGAAGCATAAGTAGCAGAAGCAAAAGCAGAAGTAGAAGCAGAAGAACGAGAAGGACAAGGAGAAAGAGAAATATAAGGAGAAGCAGAAGGAGAAGCAGAAGCAGAAGGAGAAGCAGAAGTAGGAGAAGGAGAAGGAAGAGCAGCAGAAGCAATAGGAGAAGCAGAAGGAGAAACAGAAGCAGAATGAGAAGCAGAAAGAGAAGCAGTAGAAGCAGAAGAAGCAGGAAAAGCAGAAGCAGAAGAAAGAGAAGAAGAAGAAGAGCAGAAGCAGAAGCAGAAGTAGAAACAGAAGCAGAAGTAGAAGGAGAAACAGTAGCAGGAGAAGCAGAAGAAGCAGAAGCAGGAGAAGGAGAAGGAGAAGAAGCAGAAAAAGCAGAAGCAGAACCTGAACCAGAAGGAGAAGCAGGAGAAGCAGAAGCAGAAGAAGCAGAAGCTGAATGAAAAGCAGAAGAAGGAGAAATTGAAACAGAAGAAGTTGCAGAAGGAGAAACAGAAGCAGAAGGAGAAGCAGCAGTAGGAGTAGAAGGAGAAGCAGAAGGATAATCATAAAGAGAAACAGAAGGAGAAGCAGAAGCGGGAGAAGCAGAAGGAGAAGAAATAGAAGAAATAGAAGAAGGAGAAGAAGCAGAAGCAGAAGGAGAAGCAGAAACAGAAGGAGATGCAGAAATAGAAGCAGAAGAAGCCGCAGAAGCAGAAGAAGAACCTGAAGCAGAAGGAGAAGCAGAAGAAGCAGAATCTGGAGAAGAAGGATAACCAGAAGGAGAAGCAGAAGCAGAAAGAGAAGCAAAAGCAGAAGGAGAAGCAGAAGAAACAGAAGAAGCAGAAGCAGTAGCAGAAGAAGCTGAAGATGCAGAAGCAGAAGGAGAAGCAGAAGGAAAAGAAGAAGAACAAGAAGGAGAAGGAGAAACAGAAGGAGAAGCAGAAGGAGAAGCAGAAGGAGAAGCAGGAATAGCAGAAAAAGCAGTAGCAGACGGAGAAGGAGAAGCAGAAGTAGAAGAAGAAGCATAAGGACAAGCACAAGCAGAAGGAGATGCAGAAGGAGAAGCAGGAGAAGCAGAAGAAGCAGAAACAGAAGGAGTAGAAGAAGAAGCAGAAGAAGCAGAAGCAGAAGCAGAAAGAGAAGCAGAAGAAGAGAAGCAGAACGAGAAGCAGGAGAAGCAGAAGAAGAAGAAACAGAAGAAGGAGAAGTAGCAGAAGCAGAAGGAGAATCAGAAAGAGAAGCAGAAACAGAAGGAGAAGCAGAAAGAGAAGGAGGGGAAGCAGAAGAAGCAGAAGCATAAGAATCCGAAGAAGCAGAAGCAGAACCTGAAGCAGGATTAGTAGAAGAAGCAGAATCTGGAGAAGCAGAATGATAAGCAGAAGGAGAACCAGAAGCAAAAAGAGAATCAAAAGCAGAAGTAGAAGCAGAAGAAACAAAAGAAGCAGAAGCAGTAGTCGTTGTAGCAGAAGCAGAAGGAGAAGCAGTAGGAAAAGTAGAAGAACGAGAAGGAGAAGGAGAAGCAGAAGGAGAATCAGAAGGAGAAGCAAAAGAAGGAGAAGGAGAAGCAGAAGCAGAAGAAGCAGCAGAAGGAGAAGCAGAAGCAGAAGAAGATGCAGAAGGAGAAGCAGGAGAAGCAGAAGAAGCAGAAGCAGAAGGAGAAGCAGAAGTAGGAGAAGGAGAAGGAGAAGGAAGGGCAGCAGAATCAATAGGAGAAGCAGAAGGAGAAGCAGAAGAATGAGAAGAAGAAAGAGAAGCAGGAGAAGCACAAATGCAGAAGCAGGAGAAGAAGAAGCAGAAGATACAGAAGAAGAAGAAGAAGAAGAAGAAGAAGAAGAAGAAGAAGAAGAAGAAGAAGAAGAAGAAGAAGAAGAAGAAGAAGAAGAAGAAGAAGAAGAAGAAGAAGAAGAAGAAGAAGAAGAAGAAGAAGAAGAAGATGAAGGAGAAGGAGAAAGAGAAGGAGAAGGAGAAGGAGAAGAAGAAGAAGAAGCAAAAGGAGAAGGAGGAGCAAAAGGAGAAGGAGAAGCAGGAGAAGCAGAAGCAGAAGAGGAAGAAGCAGAAGCAGAAGCAGAAGGAGAAGCAGAAAGAGAAACAGGAGAAGCAGAAGAAGCAGAAGCAGGAGAAGCAGAAGCAGAAGAAAAAGAAGAAGCATGAGAAGCAAAAGCAGAGGGAGAAGGAGAAGATGTAGAAGCAGAAGGAGAAGCAGAAGGAAAAGCAGAAGAACGAGAAGGAGAAGGAGAAACAGAAGGAGAAGCAGAAGGAGAGGCAGAGGGAGAAGCCGAAGGAGAAGCAGGAAAAGCAGAAGAAGCAGAAGAAAAGGTGATCCAAAAGAAGCAGGAGAAGCAGAAGCAGAAGAAGAAGCATAAGTACAAGCAGAAGGAGATGCAGAAGGAGAAGCAGGAGAAGCAGAAGAAGCAGAAGCTGAAGGAGAAGCAGAAATAGGAGAAGGAGAAGGAGGAGAAGCAGAAGCAGAAGGAGAAACAGAAGCAGAATGAGTAGCAGAAAGAGAAGCAGGAGAAGCACAAGAAGCAGAAGCAGGAGAACCCGAAAGAGAAGAAGAAGAAGAAGCAGAAACAGAAGCAGGAGAAGCTAAGAAGCAGAAGCAACTGAAGCAGAAGCAAAAGAAACAGAAGGAGCATAAGTAGCAGAAGCAAAACCAGAAATAGAAGCAGAAGAACGGGAAGGATTAAGAGAAATATAAGGAGAAGCAGAAGGAGAAGCAGAAGGAGAAGCAGAAGTAGGAGAAGGAGAAGGAAGAGCAGCAGAAGCAATATGAGAAGCAGAAGGAGAAGCAGAAGCAGAATGAGAAGCAGAAAGAGAAGCAGTAGAAGCAGAAGAAGCAGGAAAAGCAGAAGCAGAAGAAAGACAAGAAGAAGAAGAAGAAGAAGAAGAAGAAGAAGAAGAAGAAGAAGAAGAAGAAGAAGAAGAAGAAGAAGAAGAAGAAGAAGAAGAAGCAGAAGGAGAAGCAGAAGGAGAAGGAGAAGGAGAAGCATAAGGAGAAGCAGTAGAAGCAGAAGAAGCAGAAGCAGGAGAAGCAGAAGCAGAAGAAACAGAATAAGCATAAGAAGCAGAATCAGAGGGAGAAGCAGAAGGAGAAGGAGCAGCAGAAGGAGAAGAAGAAGCAGAAAGAGAAGCAGAAACAGAAGGAGAACAAGAAGGAGAAGCAGGAGAATCAGAAGAAGTAGAAGTAGAAGCAGGAAGAGAAGGAGAAGAAGGAGAAGCAGAAGTAGAATCAGAAGAAACAGAAGAACAAGAATCAGAAGAAACAGAAGCAAAATAAACAGAAGAAGGAGAAGAGCAGAAGCAGAAGCAGAAGGAGAAGCAGAAGAAGAAGGAGAAGCAGAAAGAAAAGCAGGAGAAGTAGAAGAAGCAGGAGAAGCAGCAGAAGAAGAAACCGAAGAAGCCGAAGAAGCAGAAGCAGAATCTGAAGCAGGAGAAACAGAAGAAGCACAATCTGAAGCAGAAGCAGAAGAAACAGAAATAGTAGAATAAACAGAAGCAGAAGCAGCAGGAGAAATAGAAGAAGAAGAAGGAGAAGGCAAAAGAGAAGGATTAGGAGTAGGAGAAGCAGAAGGATAAGCAGAAGCACAAAGAGAAGCAGGAGAAGCAGCATGAGAAGCAGGAGAAGCAGAAGAAGCAGAAGCAGGAATAGCAGAAAAAAACAGAAGACGCAGAAGCAGAATGAGAAGCAGAAGGAGAAATTGAAGCAGAAGGAGAAGCAGAGGAAGAAGGAGAAGGAGAGGGAGAAGCAGAAAGAGAAGCAGAAGGAGAAGCAGGACAAGCAGCAGCAGGAGAAGCAGAAGAAACAGAAGAAGGAGAAGAAGCAGAAGGAAAAGCAGAAACAGAAGGAAAAGCAGAAGGAGAAGCAGGAGAAGCAGAAGAAGCAGCAGCAGG
Organism: Dipodomys ordii; assembly: GCF_000151885.1. Lineage (NCBI taxonomy): Eukaryota > Metazoa > Chordata > Mammalia > Rodentia > Heteromyidae > Dipodomys > Dipodomys ordii. The sequence continues at coordinate 6,117 of NW_012289146.1, read as the reverse complement.
AGAAGCAGAAGCAGAAGAAGACGAAGAAGCAGAAGCAGAACCTGAAGCAGAAGGAGAAGCAGGAGAAGGAGAAGAAGCAGAATCTGGAGAAGCAGAAGCAGAAAGAGAAGCAAAAGCAGAAGGAGAAGCAGAAGGAGGAGTAGAAGAAACAGAAGAAGAAGACGCAGTAGCAGAAGCAGCAGAAGATGCAGAAGCAGAAGGAGAAGCATAAGGAAAAGCAGAAGAACGAGAAGGAGAAGGAGAAACAGAAGGAGAAGCAGAAAGAGAAGCAGAAGAAGGAGCAGGAGAAGGAGAAGCAGAAAGAGCAGCAGAAGGAGAAGCAGTAGAAGCAGAAACAGGAGAAGCATAAGCAGAAGAAACAGGAGAAGGACAAGAAGCAGAAGCAGAAGGAGAAACAGAAACAGAAGGAGAAGCAGAAAGAGAAGGAGGGGAAGCAGAAGAAGCAGTAGCATGAGAAGCAGAAGCAGAAGAAGCCGAAGAAGCAGAAGCAGAACCTGAAGCAGAAGGAGAAGCAGGAGAAGTAGAAGAAGCAGAATCTGGAGAAGCAGAAGGAGAAGCAGAAGCAGAAAGAAAAGCAAAAGCACAAGGAGAAGCAGAAGGAGAAGTAGAAGAAACAGAAGAAGCAGGCGCAGTAGCAGAAGCAGCAGAAGATGCAGAAGCAGAAGGAGAAGCAGAAGGAAAAGCAGAAGAACGAGAAGGAGAAGGAGAAGGAGAAACAGAAGGAGAAGCCGAAAGAGAAGCAGGAGAAGGAGCAGGAGAAGGAAAAGCAACAGGAGAAGCAGAAAGAGCAGCAGAAGGAGAAGCAGGAGAAGCAGAAACAGGAGAAGCAGAAGCATAAGAATCCGAAGAAACAGAAGCAGAACCTGAAGCAGAAGGAGAAGCAGGAGAATCTGGAGAAGCAGAATGAGAAGCAGAAGGAGAAGCAGAAGCAGAAAGAGAATCAAAAGAAAAAGGGAAGCAGAAGAATCAGAAGAAGTAGAAGCAGTAGCAGTTGTAGCAGAAGCAGAAGGAAAAGCAGAAGAACGAGGAGATGGAGAAACAGAAGGAGAAGCAAAAGGAGAAGCAGAAAGAGAAGCAGGTAAAGCAGAAGAAGAAGCAGCAGAAGGAGAATCAGAAGGAGAAGCATAAGAAGGAGAAGGAGAAGCAGAAGCAGAAGAAAATGCAAAAGGAGAAACAGGAGAAGCAGAAGAAGCAGAAGCAGAAGGAGAAGCAGGAAAAGCAGAAGAAGCAGAAGCAAAAGGAGAAGCAAAAGAAGGAGAAGGAGAAGCAGAGGCAGAAGACGAAGCATAAGCACAAGCACAAGCAGAAGGAGATGCAGAAGGAGAAGCAGGAGAAGCAGAAGAAGGAGAAGCTGAAGGAGAAGCAGAAATAGGAGAAGGAGAAGGAGGAGAAGTAGAAGCAGAAGGACAAGCAAAAGCGGAATGAGAAGCAGAAAGAGAAGCAGGAGAAGCACAAGATGCAGAAGCAGGAGAAGCCGAAAGAGAAGAAGCAGAAGAAACAGAAACAGAAGCAGAAGTAGAAGCAGAAGCTGAAGGAGAAGCAGCAGCAGAAGTAGAACCAGAAATTCAGGCAGGAGAATCAGAAGAAGCAGAAGCAGAAGGAGAAGCAAAAAGAGAAGCAGAAGGAGAAGTAGAAGAAGCAGCAGAAGGAGAAGCAGCAGAAGAAGCAGAAAAACAAGCAGGAGAAGCAGAAGCAGAAAGAGAAGTAGAAGCAGAAGAAGCAGAAGAAGCAGAAGCAGAAGAAGAAACAGTAGAAGCATAAGAAGCAGAAGCAGAAGCAAAAGAAAAAAAGAAGCATAAGAAGCAGAAGCCGAAGCAGAGGGAGAAAAAGAAGAAGGAGAAGGAGCAGCAGAAGTTGAAGCAGAAGGAGATGCAGATGCAGAAGGAGAAGCAGAAACAGAAGGAGAAGGAGAAGGAGAAGTTGGAGAATCAGAAGAAGCAGAAGCAGAAGCAGAAAGAGAAGCAGAAAAAGGAAAAGGAGAAGCAGAAGCAGAAGGACAAGCAAGAAAAGCAGAAGAAGCAGAAGCGGGAGAAGCAGCAGAAGAAGAAGAAAGAGAAGAAGGAGAAGGAGCAGAAGGAGAAGCAGAAGCAGAAGGAGAAGCAGAAAGAGAAGCAGAAGAAGCAGAAGAAGCAGTAGCAGGAGGAGCAGAAGCAGAAGAAACAGAAGAAGCCGAAGAAACAGAAGGAAAACCTGAAGCAGAAGGAGAAGCAGAAGAAGGAGAAGCTGGAAAAGCAGAAGTAGAAGAAACAGAACAAGCAGAAGAAGCAGAAGAAGAAGGAGGAGAAAAAGAAGGATTAGGAGTAGGAGGAGCAGAAGCAGAATAAGAAGCAGAAAGAGAAGCAGAATGAGAAACACAAGAAGCAGAAGCAGGAGAAGCAGAAGCAGAAGCAGAATGAGAAGCACAAGAAGGAGAAATTGAAGGAGAAGGAGAATGGGACCGAGAAGCAGAAGGAAAAGTAGGAGAAGCAGAAGAAGAAGAATCAGGAGAAACAGAAGCAGAAGAAGGAGAAGAGCAGAAGCAGAAGGAGAAACAGAAGCGGAAGGAGAAGAAGAAGAAGCAGAAGCTGAAGCAGAAGAAGAAGAAACAGAAAAAGCAGAAGAAGCAGAAGAAGAAGCAGCAGGAGAAGCAGAAGAAGCAGAAGGAGAAGGAGAAAGAGAAGGATTAGGAGTAGGAGAAACAGAAGGATACGCAGAAGCAGAAAGAGAAGCAGGAGAAGCAGAAGACGCAGGAGAAGCAGAAGCAGAAGAAACAGGAGAAGCCGAAGAAGCAGAAGCAGAATCTGAAGCAGAAGTAGGAACAGAAGAAGCACAATCTGAAGCAGAAGAAACAGAAATAGTAGAATAAGCAGAAGCAGAAGCAGCAGGAGAAGCAGAAGAAGGAGGAGAAGGCGAAAGAGAAGGATTAGGAGTAGGAGAAGCAAAAGGATAAGCAGAAGCAGAAAGAGACGCAGAAGGAGAAGCAGCAAGACAAGTAGGAGAAGCAGGAGAAGCAGAAGCAGGAGAATCAGAAGAAACAGAAGACGCAGAAGCAGAATGAGAAGCAGAAGGAGAAATTGAAGCAGAAGCAGAAGCAAAAGGAGAAGCAGAAGCAGAAGGAGAAGCAGAAGAAGGAGAAGGAGAAGGAGAAGCAGAAAGAGAAGCAGAACGAGAAGCAGGAGACGCAGAAGCAGGAGAAGCAGAAGCAGAAGAAACAGAAGAAGGAGAAGAAGCAAAAGCAGAAGGAGAAGCAGAAACAGAAGGAAAAGCAGAAAGAGAAGTAGAAGAAGCAGAAGAAGCAGCAGCAGGAGAAGCAGAAGCAGAAGAAGCCAAAGAAGCAGAAGCAGGACATGAAGCAGAAGGAGAAGCAGGAGAAGCAGAAGAAGCAGAATCTGGAGAAGCAGAAGGAGACGCAGAAGCAGAAAGAGAAGCAAAAGCAGAAGGAGAAACAGAAGGAGAAGCAGAAGAAGCCGAGGCAGTAGCAGAAGAAGCAGAGGATTCAGAAGCAGAAGGAGAAGCGGAAGGAAAAGCAGTAGAACTAGAAGGAGAAGGAGAAACAGAAGGAGAAGCAGAAAGAGAAGCAGAAGAAGGAGCAGGAGAAGGATAAGCAGCAGGAGAAGCAGAAAGAGCAGCAGAAGGAGAAGCAGGAGATGCAGAAACAGGAGAAGCAGAAGCAGAAGAAACACGAGAAGGACAAGAAGCAGGAGCAGAATGAAAAGCAGAAACAGAAGGAGAAGCAGAAAGAGAAGGAGGGGAAGCAGAAGAAGCAGAAGCAGGAGAAGCAGAAGCATAAGAATCCGAAGAAGCAGAAGCAGAACCTGAAGCAGAAGGAGAAGCAGGAGAAGCAGAAGAAGCAGAATCTGGAGAAGCAGAATGAGAAGGTGAAGGAGAAGCAGAAGCGGAAAGAGAATCAAAAGCAGAAGGAGAAGCAGAAGAAACAGAAGAAGCAGAAGCAGTAGCAGTTGCAGCAGAAGCAGAAGGAAAAGCAGAAGAACGAGAAGGAGAAGGAAAAACAGAAGCAGAAGCAGAAGGAGAAGCAGAAGAAGCAGAAGGAGAAGCAGAAGAAGATAAAGAAGGAAAAGCAGAAGCAGAAGAAGATGCAGAAGGGGAAGCAGGAGAAGCAGAAGAAGCAGAAGCAGAAGTAGAAGTAGGAGAAGGAGAAGGAAGAGCCGCAGAAGCAATAGGATTAGCAGAAGGAGAAGCAGAAGCAGAATGAGAAGCAAAAAGAGAAGCAGTAGAAGCAGAAGAAGCAGGAAAAGAAGAAGCGGAAGAAAGGGAAGAAGAAGAAGAAGAAGAAGAAGAAGAAGAAGAAGAAGAAGAAGAAGAAGAAGAAGAAGAAGAAGAAGAAGAAGAAGAAGAAGAAGAAGAAGAAGAAGGAGAAGGAGAAGGAGAAGCATAAGGAGAAGAAGTAGAAGCAGAAGAAGCAGAAGCAGGAGAAGCAGAAGCAGTAGAAAAAGAATAAGCATAAGAAGAAGAATCAGAGGAAGAAGCAGAAGAAGGAGAAGGAACAGCAGAAAGAGAAGTAGAAGGAGAATCAGAAGGAGAATCAGAAGAAGGAGTAGCAGAAGCAGAAGAAGCAGCAGAAGGAGAAGCAGAAGCAGAAAAAGATGCAGAACGAGAAGCAGGAGAAGCAGAAGAAGCAGAAGCAGAAGGAGAAGCAGAAGTAGGAGAAGGAGAAGGAGAAGGAAGTGCAGCAGAAGCAATAGGAGAAGCAGAAGGAGAAGAAGAAGCAGAATGAGAAGCAGAAAGAGAAACAGTAGAAGCAGAAGAAGCAGGAAAAGCAGAAGCAGAAGAAAGAGAAGAAGAAGAAGAAGAAGACGAAAAAGAAGAAGAAGAGGAAGAAGAAAAGAAGCAGCAGCATAAGGAGAAGCATAAGAAGAAGCGGTAGAAGCAGAAGCAGGAGAAGCAGAAGCAGAAGAAAAAGAATAAGCAAAAGAAGCAGAAGCAGTGGGAGAAGCAGAAGAAGGAGAAGGAGAAGGAGCAGCAGAAGGAGAAGCAGAAGCAGAAAGAGAAGCAGAAACAGAAGGATAAGCAGGAGAATCAGAAGAAGCAGAAGTAGAAGCAGAAAGAGGAGAAGAAGGAGAAGCAGAAGTAGAATCAGAAGAAACAGAAGAAGAAGAAGCAGAAGAAACAGAAGCAAAAGAAACAGAAGAAGGAGAAGAGCAGAAGCAGAAGCAGAAGGAGAAGCAGAAGCGAAGGAGAATCAGAAAGAGAAGCAGGAGAAGCAGAAGAAGCAGGAGAAGCAGAAGCAGAAGAAACAGGAGAAGCCGAAGAAGCAGAAGCAGAATCAGAAGCAGTAGGAGAAGTAGAAGCAGAAGGAGAAGCAGAAGAAGGAGAAGGAGAAGGAGAAGCAGAAAGAGAAGCAGAACGAGAAGCAGGAGAAGCAGAAGCAGGAGAAGCAGAAGCAGAAGAAACAGAAGAAGGAGAAGAAGCAGAAACAGAAGGAGAAGCAGAAACAGAAGGAGAAGCAGAAAGAGAAGGAGGGGAAGCAGAAGAAGCAGAAGCAGGAAAAGCAGAAGGATAAGAATCCGAAGAAGCAGAAGCAGAACCTGAAGCAGGAGGAGAAGCAGGAGAAGCAGAAGAAGCAGAATCTGGAGAAGCAGAATGAGAAGCAGAAGCAGAAAGAGAAGCAGAAGCATAAGAATCCGAAGAAGCAGAAGCAGAACCTGAAGCAGAAGGAGAAGCAGGAGAAGCAGAAGAAGCAGAATCTGGAGAAGCAGAATGAGAAGGTGAAGGAGAAGCAGAAGCGGAAAGAGAAACAAAAGCAGAAGGAGAAGCAGAAGAAACAGAAGAAGCAGAAGCAGTAGCAGTTGCAGCAGAAGCAGAAGGAGAAGCAGAAGGAAAAGCAGAAGAATGAGAAGGAGAAGGAAAAACAGAAGCAGAAGAAGAAGGAGAAGCAGAAGAAGCAGAAGGAGAAGCAGAAGAAGATGCAGAAGGAAAAGCAGAAGCAGAAGAAGATGCAGAAGGAGAAGCAGGAGAAGCAGAAGAAGCAGAAGCAGAAGGAGAAGTAGAAGTAGGAGAAGGAGAAGGAAGAGCCGCAGAAGCAATAGGAGAAGCAGAAGGAGAAGCAGAAGCAGAATGAGAAGCAAAAAGAGAAGCAGTAGAAGCAGAAGAAGCAGGAAAAGAAGAAGCGGAAGAAAG
>NW_012289145.1:0-1343 GCF_000151885.1 Dipodomys ordii | reverse complement strand
GAAGGAGAAGAAGGAGAAACAGAAGGAGAAGCAGAAAGAGAAGAAGAAGAAGGAGCAGCAAGACAAGTAGGAGAAGCAGGAGAAGCAGAAGAAACAGAAGAAGCAGAAGCAGTAGAAGTTGCAGCAGAAGCAGAAGGAGAAGCAGAAGGAAAAACAGAAGAACGAGAAGGAGAAGGAAAAACAGAAGCAGAAGCAGAAGGAGAATCAGAAGGAGAAGCAGAAGAAGCAGAAGGAGAAGTGAAGGAGAAGCAGAAGCAGAAGAAGCAGCAGAAGGAGAAGCAGAAGCAGAAGAAGATGCAGAAGGAGAAGCAGGAGAAGCAGAAGAAGCAAAAGCAGAAGAAGAAGCAGAAGTAGGAGAAGGAGAAGGAGAAGGAAGGGCAGCAGAAGCAATAGGAGAAGCAGAAGGAGAAGCAGAAGCAGAATGAGAAGCAGAAAGAGAAGCAGTAGAAGCAGAAGAAGCAGGAAAAGCAGAAGCAGAAGAAAGAGAAGAAGAAGAAGAAGAAGAAGACGAAGAAGAAGAAGAAGAAGAAGAAGAAGAAGAAGAAGAAGAAGAAGAAGAAGAAGAAGAAGAAGAAGAAGAAGAAGGAGAAGAAGGAGAAGAAGATGAAGCATAAGGAGAAGCATAAGGAGAAGCAGTAGAAGCAGAAGAAGCAGAAGCAGGAGAAGCAGAAGCAGAAGAAAAAGAATAAGCAAAAGAAGCAGAAGCAGAAACAGTGGGAGAAGCAGAAGAAGGAGAAGGAGAAGGAGCAGCAGAAGGAGAAGCAGAAGCAGAAAGAGAAGCAGAAAGAGAAACAGTAGAAGCAGAAGAAGCAGGAAAAGCAGAAGCAGAAGAAAGAGAAGAAGAAGAGGAAGTCGAAAAAGAAGAAGAAGAAGAAGAAGAAAAGAAGCAGCAGCATAAGGAGAAGCATAAGAAGAAGCATAAGAAGAAGCGGTAGAAGCAGAAGCAGGAGAAGCAGAAGCAGAAGAAAAAGAATAAGCAAAAGAAGCAGAAGCAGTGGGAGAAGCAGAAGAAGGAGAAGGAGAAGGAGCAGCAGAAGGAGAAGCAGAAGCAGAAAGAGAAGCAGAAACAGAAGGATAAGCAGGAGAATCAGAAGAAGCAGAAGTAGAAGCAGAAAGAGGAGAAGAAGGAGAAGCAGAAGTAGAATCAGAATAAACAGAAGAAGAAGAAGAAGCAGAAGAAACAGAAGCAAAAGAAACAGAAGAAGGAGAAGAGCAGAAGCAGAAGGAGAAACGAAGCGAAGGAGAATCAGAAAGAGAAGCAGGAGAAGCGAAGAAGCAGGAGAAGCAGAAGCAGAAGAAACAGGAGAAGCCGAAGAAGCAGAAGCAGAATCAGAAGCAGTAGG
>NW_012289144.1:0-19372 GCF_000151885.1 Dipodomys ordii | reverse complement strand
CAGAAACAGAAGCAGAAGTAGAAGCAGAAGCAGAAGGAGAAGCAGCAGAAGAATAGAACCAGAAATTCAGGCAGGAGAAACAGAAGAAGCAGAAGCAGAAGCAAAAGGAAAAGCAAAAAGAGAAGCAGAAGAAGAAGTAGAAGAAGCAGCAGAAGGAGAAGCAGCAGAAGAAGCAGAAATAGAAGTAGGAGAAGCAGAAGCAGAAAGAGAAGTAGAAGCAGAAGAAGCAGAAGAAGCAGAAGCAGAAGTAGAAGCAGTAGAAGCATAAGAAGCAGAAGCAGGAGAAGCAGAAGAAAAAGAAGAAGCATAAGAAGCAGAAGCAGAGGGAGACACAGAAGAAGGAGAAGGAGCAGCAAAAGGTGAAGCAGAAAGAGATGCAGAAGCAGAAAAAGAAGCAGAAACAGAAGGAGAAGAAGAAGGAGAAGTTGGAGAATCAGAAGAAGCAGAAGAAGAAGCAGAAAGAGAAGCAGAAGAAGGAGAAGGAGAAGCAGAACGAGAAGGACAAGCAGGAGAAGCAGAAGAAGCAGAAGACGCAGAAGCAGAATGAGCAGCAGAAGGAGAAATTGAAGCAGAAGCAGAAGGAGAAGCAGAAGCAGAAGGAGAAGCAGAAGAAGGAGAAGGAGAAGCAGAAAGAGAAGCAGAACGAGATGCAGGAGAAGCAGAAGCAGGTGAAGCAGAAACAGAAGAAACAGAAGGAGAAGAAGCAGAAGCAGAAGGAGAAGCAGAAACAGAAGTAAAAGCAGAAAGAGAAGCAGGAGAAGCAGAAGAAGCAGCAGCAGGAGAAGCAGAAGCAGAAGAAGCCGAAGAAGCAGAAGCAGAACCTGAAGCAGAAGGAGAAGCAGAAGAAGCAGAATCTGGAGAAGCAGAAGGAGAAGCAGAAGCAGAAAGAGAAGCAAAAGCAGAAGGAGAAGCAGAAGGAGAAGAAGAAGAAACAAAAGAAGCAGAGGCAGTAGCAGAAGAAGCAGAAGATGCAGAAGCAGAAGGAGAAGCAGAAGGAAAAGCAGAAGAACGAGAAGGAGAAACAGAAGGAGAAGCAGAAAGAGAAGCAGAAAAAGGAGCAGGAGAAAGAAAAGCAGCAGGAGAAGCAGAAAGAGCAGCAGAAGGAGAAGCAGGAGATGCAGAAACAAGAGAAGCAGAAGCAGAAGAAACAGGAGAAAGACAAGACGCAGAAGCAGAGGGGGAAGCAGAAACAGAAGGAGAAGCAGAAAGAAAAGTAGGGGAAGCAGAAGAAGCAGAAGCAGGAGAAGCAGAAGCATAAGAATCCGAAGAAGCAGAAGCAGAACCTGAAGCAGAAGGAGAAGCAGGAGAAGCAGAAGAAGCAGAATCTGGAGAAGCAGAATGAGAAGCAGTAGGAGAAGCAGAAGCAGAAAGAGAATCAAAAGCAGAAGCAGATGCAGAAGAAGTAGAAGCCGTAGCAGTTGTAGCAGAAGCAGAACGAGAAGCAGAAGGAAAAGCAGAAGAACAAGAAGGAGAAGGAAAAACAGAAGGAGAAACACAAGAGGAAGCAGAAAGAGAAGCAGGTAAAGCAGCAGAAGAAGAAGCAGAAGGAGAATCAGAAGGAGAAGCAGAAGAAGAAGAAGGAGAAGCAGAAGAAGATGCAGAAGGAGAAGCAGGAGAAGCAGAAGAAGCAGAAGCAGAAGGAGAAGAAGGACAAACAGAAGAAGCAGAAGCAAAAGGAGAAGCAAAAGAAGGAATAGGAGAAGGAGAAGCAGAAGCAGAAGAAGAAGCATAAGGACAAGCACAAGCAGGAGATGCAGAAGGAGGAGCAGGCGAAGCAGAAGAAACAGAAGCTGAAGGAGAAGCAGAAGCGGAATGAGAAGCAGAAAGAGAAGCAGGAGAAGGACAAGAAGCAGAAGCGGGAGAAGCCGAAAGAGAAGAATCAGAAGAGGCAGAAACAGAAGCAGAAGTAGAAGCAGAAGCAGAAGGAGAAGCAGCAGAAGATGTAGAACCAGAAATTCAGGCAGGAGAAACAGAAGAAGCAGAAGCAGAAGCAGAAGGAGAAGCAAAAAGAGAAGCAGAAGAAGAAGTAGAAGAAGCAGCAGAAGGAGAAGCAGCCTAAGAAGCAGAAAAAGAAGTAGGAGAAGCAGAAATAGAAACAGAAGCAGAAGAAGCAGTTGCAGGAGAAGCAGAAGAAACAGAAGAAGCTGAAAAACCAGAAGGAGAACCTGAAGCAGAAGGAGAAGCAGAAGCATCAGAAGCTGGAAAAGCAGAAGATACAGAACAAGCAGAAGAAGCAGAAGCAGAACGAGAAGCAGAAGAATAAGAAGGAGAAAGAGAAGGATTAGGAGTAGGAGGAGCAGAAGCAGAATTAGAAGCAGAAAGAGAAGCAGAAGGAGAAGCAGAAGGAGAAACAGAAGAAGCAGAAGCAGGAGAAGCAGAAGCAGAAGCAGAATGAGAAGCACAAGAAAGAGAAATTGAAGGAGAAGGAGAATGAGACGGAGAAGCAGAAGGAGAAGTAGGAGAAGCAGAAGAAGAAGAAGCAGGAGAAGCAGAAGCAGAAGAAAGAGAAGAAGGAGAAGAGCAGAAGCAGAAGCAGAAGGAGAAGCAAAAGCAGGAGAAGCACAAGAAGCAGAAGCTGAAGCAGAAGAAGAAGAAACAGAAAAAGCAGAAGAAGCAGAAGAAGAAGCAGCAAGAGAAGCAGAAGAAAAAGAAGGAGAAAGAGAAGGATTAGGAGTAGGAGAAACAGAAGGATAAGCAGAAGCAGAAAAAGAAGGAGAAGGAGAAGGAGAAGCAGAAAAATCAGAAGAAGCAGGAGAAGCAGAAGCAGAATGAAAAGCAGAAGAAGGAGAAATTGAAACAGAAGAAGATGCAGAAGGGGAGCAGAAGCAGTAGTAGAAGCAGAAGCAGGAGAAGCAGAAGCAGAAGAAATAGAAGAAGGAGAAGAAGCAGAAGAAGAAAGAGAAGCAGAAACAGAAGGAGAAGCAGAAATAGAAGCAGAAGAAGCCGAAGAAGCAAAAGCAGAACCTGAAGCAGAAGGAGAAGCAGGAGAAGCAGAAGAAGAAGAATCTGGAGAAGAAGAAGGAGAACCAGAAGGAGAAGCAGAAGCAAAAAGAGAAGCAAAAGCAGAAGGAGAAGCAGAAGGAAAAGCAGAAGAAACAGAAGAAGTAGAAGCAGTAGCAGAAAAAGCTGAAGATAGAGAAGCAGAAAGAAAAGCAGAAGGAATAGCAGAAGAACGAGAAGGAGAAACAGAAGGAGAAGCAGAAGGAGAAGCAGAAGGAGAAGCAGGAAAAGCAGAAGAAGCAGAAGCAGACAGAGAAGCAGAAGAAGGAGAAGGAGAAGCAGAAGCAGAAGGAAGGAAAAGCACAGCAGAAGGAGAAGCAGGAGAAGCAGAAGAAGCAGAAGCAAAAGGAGAAGAAGAAGGAGAAGAAGCAGAATCAGAAGAAGCAGAAGCAGAAATAGAAAGAGAAGCCGACGAAGAGAAGCAGAACGAGAAGCAGGAGAAGCAGAAGAAGCAGAAGGGGGAGAAGCAGAAGAAGGAGAAACAGAAGAAGGAGAAGGAGCAAAGGAGAAGCAGAAAGAGAAGCAGGAAAAGCAGAAGAAACAGAAGCAGGAGAAGCAGAAGCAGAAGAAACAGGAGAAGGACAAGAAGCAGATGGAAAAGCACAAACAGAAGGAGAAGCAGAAAGAGAAAGAGGGGAAGCAGAAGAAGCAGAAGCAGGAGAAGCAGAAGCATAAGAATCCGAAGAAGCAGAAGCAGAACCTGAAGCAGAAGGAGAAGCAGGAGAAGGAGAAAAAGCAGCATCTGGAGAAGCAGAATGAGAAGCTGAAGTAGAAGCAGAAGCAGAAGCAGAAAGAGAATCAAAAGCAGAAGGAGAAGCAGAAGAAACAGAAGAAGCAGAAGCAGTAGCAGTTGCAGCAGAAGCAGAAGGAAAAGGAGAAGAACGAGAAGGAGAAGGAGAAACAGAAGGAGAAGCAGAAGAAGCAGAAGGAGAAGCAGAAGAAGCAGAAGGAGAAGTAGAAGGAGAAACAGAAGCAGAAGAAGCAGCAGAAGGAGAAGCAGAAGCAGAAGAAGATGCATAAGGAGAAGCAGGAGAAGCAGAAGAAGCAGAAGCAGAAGGAGAAGTAGAAGTAGGAGAAGGAGAAGGAAGAGCCGCAGAAGCAGTAGGAGAAGCAGAAGGAGAAGAAGAAGCAGAATGAGAAGAAGAAAGATAAGCAGTAGAAGCAGAAGAAGCAGGAAAAGAAGAAGCAGAATAAAGAGAAGAAGAAGAAGAAGAAACAGAAGCAAAAGAAACAGAAGAAGGAGAAGAACAGAAGCAGAAGCCGAAGGAGAAGCAGAAGCAGAAGGAGAAGGAGAAAGAGAAGCAGGAGGAGCAGAAGAAGCAGGAGAAGCAGAAGCAGAAGAAACAGGAGAAGCCGAAGAAGCAGAAGCAGAATATGAAGCAGCAGAAACAGAAGAATCACAATCTGAAGCAGAAGCAGAAGAAAAAGAAATAGTAGAATAAGCAGAAGCAGAAGCAGCAGGAGAAGCAGAAGAAGAAGAAGGAGAAAGCGAAAGAGAAGGATTAGGAGTAGGAGACGCAAAAGGATAAGCAGAAGCAGAAAGAGACGCAGAAGTAGAAGCAGCACGAGAAGTAGGAGAAGCAGGAGGAGCAGAAGCAGGAGAAGCAGAAGAAACAGAAGACGCAGAAGCAGAATGAGAAGCAGAAGGAGAAATTGAAGCAGAAGCAGAAGGAGAAGCAGAAGCAGAAGAAGGAGAAGGAGAAGGAGAAGCAGAACAAGAAGCAGAAAGAGAAGCAGAACGAGAAGCAGGAGAAGCAGAAGCAGGAGAAGCAGAAGCAGAAGAAACAAAGGAAGGAGAAGAAGCAGAAGCAGAAGGAGAAGCAGAAACAGAAGCAAAAGCAGAAAGAGAAGCAGAAGAAGCATCAGCAGGAGAAGCAGAAGTAGAAGAAGCCGAAGAAGCAGAAGCAGAACCTGAAGCAGAAGGAGAAGCAGGAGAAGCAGAAGAAGCAGAATCCGGAGAAGCAGAAGGAGAAGCAGAAGCAGAAAGAGAAGCAAAAGCAGAAGGAGAAGCAGAAAAAACAGAAGAAGCAGAGGCAGTAGCTGAAGAAGCAGATGATGCAGAAGCATAAGGAGAAGCAGAAGGAAAAGCAGAAGAACGAGAAGGAGATTGAGAAGGAGAAACAGGAGAAGCAGAAAGAGAAGCAGAAGAAGAAGCAGAAGAAGGAAAAGCAGCAGGAGAAGCAGAAAGAGCAGCAGAAGGAGAACCAGGAGATGCAGAAACAGGAGAAGCAGAAGCAGAAGAAACATGAGAAGGACAAGAAGCAGAAGCAGAAGGAGAAGCAGAAAGAGAAGGAGGGGAAGCAGAAGAAGCAGAAGCAGGAGAAGCAGAAGCATAAGAATCCGAAGAAGCAGAAGCAGAACCTGAAGCAGAAGGAGAAGCAGGAGAAGCAGAAGAAGCAGAATCTGGAGAAGCAGAATGACAAGCTGAAGGAGAAGGAGAAGCAGAAAGAGAATCAAAAGCAGAAGGAGAAGCAGAAGAAACAAAAGAATTAGAAGCAGTAGCCTTTGTAGCAGAAGCAGAAGGAGAAGCAGAAGGAAAAGCAGAAGAACAAGAAGGAGAAGGAGAAACAGAAGGAGAAGCAGAAGGAGAAGCAGAAAGAGAAGCATGTAAAGCAGAAGAAAAAGAAGCAGAAGGAGAATCAGAAGGAGAAGCAGAAGAAGGAGAAGGAGAATAAGATGCAGAAGGAGAAGCAGAAGAAGCAGAAGCACAAGGAGAAGCAGGAAAAGCAGAAGAAGCAGAAGCAAAAGAAGAAGCAAAAGAAGGAGAAGGAGAAGCAGAAGCAGAAGAAGAAGCATAAGGACAAGCACAAGCAGAAGGAGATGCAGAAGGAGAAGCAGGAGAAGCAGGAGAAGCAGAAGCTAAAGGAGAAGCAGAAGTAGGAGAAGGAGAGGAGGAGAATCAGAAGCAGAAAGAGAAGCAGAAGCGGAATGAGAAGCAGAAAGAGAAGCAGGAGAAGCACAAGAAGCAGAAGCAAGAGAAGCCGAAAGAGAAGAAGCAGAAACAGAAGCAGAAGTATAAGCAGAAACAGAAAGAGAAGCAGCAGAAGAAGTAGAACCAGAAATTCAGGCAGGGGAAACAGAAGAAGCAGAAGCAGAAGGAGAAGCAAAAAGAGAAGAAGAAGGAGAAGTAGAAGAAGCAGCAGAAGGAGAAGCAGCAGAAGAAGCAGAAAAACAAGTAGGAAAAGCAGAAATAGAAAGAGAAGTAGAAGCAGAAGAAGGAGAAGCAGAAGAAGAAGCAGTAGAAGCATAAGAAGCAGAAGCAGGAGAAGCAGAATCAGAAGAGAAAGAAGAAGCATAAGAAGCAGAAGCAGAAGCAGAGGGAGAAACAGAAGAAGGAGCAGCAGAAGGTGAAGCAGAAGGAGATGCAGAAACAGAAGGAGAAGCAGAAACAGAAGGAGAAGAAGAAGGACAAGTTGGAGAATCAGAAGAAGCAGAAGCAGAACCAGAAAGAGAAGCACAAGAAGGAGAAGAAAAAGCAGAAGCAGAGGAAAGGAAGGAGAAGCAGAAGAAGCAGAAGCGGGAGAAGCAGAAGCAGCAGCAGAAGAAGAAGAAGAAGAAGAAGAAGAAGAAGAAGAAGAAGAAGAAGAAGAAGAAGAAGAAGAAGAAGAAGAAGAAGAAGAAGAAGAAGAAACAGAAGAAGGAGAAGGAGCAGAAGGAGAAGAAGAAGCAGAAGGAGAAGCAGAAAGAGAAGGAGAAGCAGAAAGAGAAGGAGAAGAAGCAGTAGCAGGAGAAGCAGAAGAAGAAACAGAAGAAGCCGAAGAAGCAGAAGCAGGACCTGAAGCAGAAGAAACAGAACAAGCAGAAGAAGCAGAAGGAGAAGCAGAAGGAGAAGCAGAACGAGAAGCAGAAGAAGAAGAAGGAGAAGGAGAAAGAGAAGGATTAGGAGTAGGAAGAGCAGAAGGAGAATCAGAAGCAGAACGAGAAGCAGAAGGAGCAGCAGAAGGAGAAGCAGAAGGAGAATCAGAAGGAGAAGCAGAAGAAGGAGAAACAGAAGCAGAAGAAGCAGCAGAAGGAGAAGCAGAAGCAGAAGAAGATGCAGAAGGAGGAGCAGGAGAAGCAAAAGAAGCAAAAGCAGGAGAAGCAGAAGTAGGAGAAGGAGAAGGAGAAGGAAGGGCAGCAGAAGGAATAGGAGAAGCAGAAGTAGAAGCAGAAACAGAGTGAGAAGCAGAAAGAGAAGCAGTAGAAGCAGAAGAAGCAGGAAAAGCAGAAGCAGACGAAAGAGAAGAAGAAGAAGAAGAAGAAGAAGAAGACGAAGAAGAAGTAGAAGACGAAGAAGAAAAAAAAGAAGAAGAAAAAGAAAATGAAGAAGAAGAAGAAGAAGAAGAAGAAGAAGAAGAAGAAGAAGAAGAAGAAGAAGAAGAAGAAAAAGAAGAAGAAGAAGAAAAAGAAGAAGAAGAAGCATAAGGAGAAGCAGGAGAAGCAGAAGAAGCAGAAGCAGGAGAAGCAGAAGATAAAGAATAAGCAAAAGAAGCAGAAGCAGAATCACTGGGGGAAGCAGAAGAAGGAGAAGGACAAGGAGCAGCAGAAGGAGAAGCAGAAGCAGAAAGAGAATCAGAAACAGAAGGAGAACAAGAAGGAGAAGCAGGAGAATCAGAAGAAGCAGAAGTAGAAGCAGAAAGAGAAGGAGAAGAAGGAGAAGCAGAAGTAGAATCAGAAGAAACAGAAGAAGAAGAAGCAGAAGAATCAGAAGCAAAAGAAACAGAAGAAGGAGAAGAGCAGAAGCAGAAGGAGAAGCAGAAGCAGAAGGAGAAGAAGAAAGAGAAGCAGGAGAAGCAGAAGAAGCAGGAGAAGCAGAAGCAGAAGAAACAGGAGAAGCCGAAGAAGCAGAAGCAGAATCTGAAGCAGAAGGAGAAACAGAAGAAGCACAATCTGAAGCAGAAGCAGAAGAAACAGAAATAGTAGAATAAGCAGACGCAGAAGCACCAGGAGAGGCAGAAGAAGAAGAAGGAGAAGGCGAAAGAGAAGGATTAGGAGTAGGAGAAGCAAAAGGATAAGCAGAAGCAGAAAGAGACGCAGAAGGAGAAGCAGCACGAGAAGTAGGAGAAGCTGGAGAAGCAGAAGCAGGAGAAGCAGAAGAAACAGAAGATGCAGAAACAGAATGAGAAGTAGAAGGAGAAATTGAAGCAGAAGCAGAAAGAGAAGCAGAAGCAAAAGGAGTAGCAGAAGAAGGAGAAGGAGAAGGAGAAGCAGACAGAGAAGCAGAAAGAGAAGCAGCACGAGAAGCAGGAGAAGCAGAAGCAGGAGAAACAGAAGCAGAAGAAACAGAAGAAGGAGAAGAAGCAGAAGCAGAAGGAGAAGCAGAAACAGAAGGAAAAGCAGAAAGAGAAGCAGGAGAAGCAGAAGAAGCAGCAGCACGAGAAGCAGAAGAAGCAGAAGCCGAAGAAGCAGGAGCAGAATCTGACGCAGAAGGAGAAACAGAAGAAGCACAATCTAAAGCAGAGGCAGAAGAAACAGAAATAGTAGAATAAGCAGAAGGAGAAGCACCATGAGAAGCAGGAAAAGCAAAAGGAGAAGGCGAAAGAGAAGGATTAGGAGTAGGAGAAGCAAAAGGATAAGCAGAAGCAGAAAGAGACGCAGAAGGAGAAGCAGCACGAGAAGTAGGAGAAGCAGGAGAAGCAGAAGAAACAGAAGACGCAGAAGCAGAATGAGAATCAGAAGGAGAAATTGAAGCAGAAGCAGAAACAGAAGGAGAAGCAGAAGCAGAAGAGAAGCAGAAGGAGAAGGAGAAGGAGAAGCAGAAAAAGAAGCAGAACGAGAAGCAAGAGAAGCAGAAGCAGGAGAAGCAGAAACAGAAAAAACAGAAGAAGGAGAAGAAGCAGCAGCAGGAGAAGCAGAAACAGAAGAAGCCGAAGAAGCAGAAGCAGAACCAGAAGCAGAAGGAGAAGCAGGAGAAGCAGAAGAAGCAGCAGAAGGAGAAGCAGAAGCAGAAAGAGAAGCAAAAGCAGAAGGAGAGCAGGAGGAGAATCAGAAGAAACAGAAGAAGCAGAGGCAGTAGCAGAAGAAGCAGAAGATGCAGAAGCAGGAGGAGAAGCAGAAGGAAAAGCAGAAGAACGAGAAGGAGAAGGAGAAGGAGAAACAGGAGAAGCAGAAAGAGAAGCAGAAGAAAGAGCAGGAGAAGGAAAAGCAGCAGGAGAAGCAGAAAGAGCAGCAGAAGGAGAAGCAGGAGATGCAGAAACAGGAGAAGCAAAAGCAGAAGAAACAGGAAAAGGACAAGAAGCAGAAGCAGAAGGAGAAGCAGAAACAGAAGGAGAAGCAGAAAGAGAAGAAGGGGAAGCAGCAGAAGCAGGAGAAGCAGAAGCATAAGAATCCGAAGAAGCAGAAGCAGAACCTGAAGCAGGAGGAGAAGCAGGAGAAGCTGAAGAAGCAGAATCTGGAGAAACAGAATGAGAAGCAGAAGGAGAAGCAGAAGCAGAAAGAGAATCAAAAGCAGAAGGAGAAGCAGAAGAAACAGAAGAAGTAGAAGCAGTAGCCGTTGTAGCAGAAGCAGAAGGAAAAGCAGAAGAACAAGAAGGACAAGGAGAAACAGAAGGAGAAGCAGAAGGAGAAGCAGAAAGAGAAGCAGGTAAAGCAGAAGAAGAAGAAGTACAAGGAGAATCAGAAGGAGAAGCAGAAGCAGGAGAAGGAGAAGCAGAAGCAGAAGAAGATGCAGAAGGAGAAGCAGGAGAAGCAGAAGAAGCAGAAGCTGAAGGAGAAGCAGGAAAAGCAGAAGAAACAGAAGCAAAAGGAGAAGCAAAAGAAGGAGAAGGAGAAGCAGAAGAAGAAGCATAAGGACAAGCACAAGCAGAAGGAGATGCAGAAGGAGAAGCAGGAGAAGCAGAAGAAGCAGAAGCTGAAGGAGAAGCAGAAGTAGGAGCAGGTGGATAAGCAGAAGCAGATGGAGAAGCAGAAGAGGAATGAGAAGCAGAAAAAGAAGCAGGAGAAGCACAATAAGCAGAAGCAGGAGAAGCCGAAAGAATAGAAGCAGAAGAAGCAGAAACAAAAGCAGAAGTAGAAGCAGAAGCAGAAGGAGAAGCAGCAGAAGAAGTAGAACCAGAAATTCAGGCAGGAGAAACAGAAGAAGCAGAAGCCGAAGGAGAAGCACAAAGAGAAGCAGAAGGAGAAGTAGAAGAAGCAGCAGAAGAAGAAGCAGCAGAAGAAGCAGATAAACAAGCAGGAGAAGCAGAAGCAGAAAGAGAAGTAGAAGCAGAAGAAGCAGAAGAAGAAGCAGTAGCATAAGAAGCAGAAGCAGGAGAAGCAGAAGCAGAAGAAAAAGAAGCAGCATAAGAAGCAGAAGCAGAAGCAGAGGGAGAAACAGAAGAAGGAGAAGGGGCAGCAGAAGGTGAAGCAGAAGGAGATGCAGAAACAGAAAGAGAAGCAGAAACAGAAGGAGAAGAAGAAGGATTAGTAGGAGAATCAGAAGAAGCAGAAGCAGATAGAGAAGCAGAAGAAGGAGAAGGAGAAGCAGAAACAGAGGAAAGGAAGGAGAAGCAGAAGAAGCAGAAGCGGGAGAAGCAGAAGAAGAAGAAGAAACAGAAGAAGGAGAAGGAGCAGAAGGAGAAGCAGAAGCAAAAGGAGAAGCAGAAAGAGAAGCAGAAGAAGCAGTAGCAGGAAAGCAGAAGCAGAAGAAACAGAAGAAGCCGAAGAAGCAGAAGCAGGACCTGAAGCAGAAGAAACAGAACAAGCAGAAGAAGCAGAAGCAGAAGCAGAACGAGAAGCAGAAGAAGAAGAAGGAGAAGGAGAAAGAGAAGGATTAGGAGTAGGAAGAGCAGAAGGAAAATCAGAAGCAGAACGAGAAGCAGAAGGAGCAGGAGAAGGAGAAGCAGAAGGAGAATCAGAAGAAGGAGAAATAGAAGCAGAAGAAGCAGCAGAAGGAGAAGCAGAAGCAGAAGAAGATGCAGAAGGAGAAGCAGGAGAAGCAGAAGAAGCAAAAACAGAAGGAGAAGCAGAAGTAGGAGAAGGAGAAGGAGAAGGAAGAGCAGCAGAAGCAATAGGAGAAGCAGAAGGAGAAGCAGAAGCAGAATGAGAAGCAGAAAGAGAAGCAGTAGAAGCAGAAGAAGCAGGAAAAGCATAAGCAGAAGAAAGAGAAGAAGAAGACGAAGAAGAAGATGAAGAAGAAGAAGAAGAAGAAGAAGAAGAAGAAGAAGAAGAAGAAGAAGAAGAAGAAGAAGAAGAAGACGAAGAAGAAGATGAAGAAGAAGAAGAAGAAGAAGAAGAAGATGAAGATGAAGAAGAAGAAGAAGAAGAAGAAGAAGAAGAAGAAGAAGAAGAAGAAGCATAAGGAGAAGCATATGGAGAAGCAGTAGAAGCAGAAGAAGCAAAAGCTGGAGAAGCAGAAGCAGAAGAAAAAGAATAAGCAAAAGAAGCAGAAGCAGAAGCAGAAAGAGGAGAAGAAGGAGAAGCAGAAGTAGAATCAGAAGAAACAGAAGAAGAAGCAGCAGAAGAAACAGAAGCAAACGAAACAGAAGAAGGAGAAGAGCAGAAGCAGAAGCAGAAGGAGAAGCAGAAGCAGAAGGAGAAGCAGAAAGAGAAGCAGGAGAAGCAGAAGAAGCAGGAGAAGCAGAAGCAGAAGAAACAGGAGAAGCCGAAGAAGCAGATGCAGAATCTGAAGCAGGAGAAACAGAAGATGCACAATCTGAAGCAGAAGCAGAAGAAATAGAAATAGTAGAATAAGCTGAAGCAAAAGCAGCAGGTGAAGCAGAAGAAGAAGAAAGAGAAGGCTAAGAGAAGGATTAGGAGTAGGAGAAGCAAAAGGATAAGCAGAATCAGAAAGAGACGCAGAAGGAGAAGCAGCACGAGAAGTAGGAGAAGCTGGAGAAGCAGAAGCAGAAGAAGCAGAAGAAAAAGAAGACGCAGAAGCAGAATGAGAAGCAGAAGGAGAAATTGAAGCAGAAGCAGAAGGAGAAGCAGAAGCAGAAGAAGGAAAAGGAGAAGCAGAAAGAGAAGCACAACGAGAAGCAGGAGAAGCAGAAGCAGAAGAAACATAAGAAGGAGAAGAAGAAGAAGGAGAAGCAGAAACAGAAGGAAAAGCAGAAATAGAAGCAGGAGCAGCAGAAGAAGCAGCAGCAGGAGAAGCACAAGCAGAAGGAGCCGAAGAAGCACAAGCAGAACCTGAAGCATAAGGAGATACAGGAGAAGTAGAAGAAGCAGAATCTGGAGAAGCAGAAGGAGAAGCAGAAGCAGAAAGAGAAGCAAAAGCAAAAGGAGAAGCTGAAGAAACAGAAGAAGCAGAGGCAGTAGCAGAAGAAGCGAAGATGCAGAAGCAGAAGGAGAAACAGAAGGAAAAGCAGAAGAACGAGAAATAGAAGGAGAAGGAGAAACAGGAGAAGCAGAAAGAGAAGCAGAAGAAGGAGCAGGAGAAGGAAAAGCAGCAGGAGAAGCAGAAAGAGCAGCATAAGGATAAGCAGGAGATGCAGAAACAGGAGAAGCAGAAGCAGAAGAAAAAGGAGAAGGACAAGAGGCAGAAGCAGAAGGAGAAGCAGAAACAGAAAGAGAAGCAGAAGCAGAAAGAGAAGGAGGGGAAGCAGAAGAATCAGAAGCAGGAGAGGCAGAAGCTTAAGAATCCGAAGAACCAGAGGCAGAACCTGAAGCAGAAGGAGAAGCAGAAGGAGCAGAAGAAGCAGATCTGGATAAGCAGAATGAGAATCAGAAGGAGAATCAGAAAGAGAATCAAAAGCAGAAGGAGAAGCAGAAGAAACAGAAGAAGAAGAAGCAGTAGCAGTTGTAGCAGAAGCAGAAGGAGAAGAAGAAGGAAAAGCAGAAGAACAAGAAGGAGAAGTAGAAACAGAAGGAGAAGCAGAAAGAGAAGCAGGTAAAGCAGAAGAAGAAGAAGCAGAAGGAGAAGCAGACCCTGAAGCAGAAGGAGAAGCAGTAGAAGCAGAAGAAGCAGAATCTGGAGAAGCAGAAGGAGAAGCAGAATCAGAAAGAGAAGCAAAAGCAGAAGGAGATGAGAAGGAAAAGCAGAAGAAGCAGAAGAAGCAGAGGCAGTAGCAGAAGAAGCAGAAGATGCAGAAGCAGAAGGAGAAGCAGACGGAAAAGCAGAAGAACGAGAAGGAGAAGGAGAAACAGAAGGAGAAGCAGAAAGAGAAGCAGAAGAAGGAGCAGGAGAAGGAAAAGCAGCAGGAGAAGCAGAAAGAGCAGCAGAAGGAGAAGCAGGAGATGCAGAAACAGGAGAAGCAGAAGCAGAAGCAGAAGAAACAGGAGAAGGACAAGAAGCAGGAGAAGCAGAAGAAGCAGAATCTGGAGAAGCAGAAGGAGAAGCAGAAGGAGAAGCAGAAGCAGAAAGAGAATCAAAAGCAGAAGGAGAAGCAGACAGGAGAAGCAGAAGAAGCAGAATCTAGAGAAGCAGAAGGAGAAGCAGAAGGAGAAGCAGAAGCAGAAACATAATCAAAAGCAGAAGGAGAAGCAGAAGAAACAGAAGAAGTAGAAGCAGTAGCAGTGGTAGCAGAAGTAGAAGGAGAAGCAGAAGGAAAAGCAGAAGAACAAGAAGGTGAAGGGAAACAGAAGGAGAAGCAGTAGGAGAATAAGAAGGAGAAGAAGAAGAAGGAGAAGCAGAAGCAGAAGAAGATGCAGAAGGAGAAGCAGAAGAAGCAGAAGCAGAACGAGAAGCAGGAAAAGCAGAAGAAGCAGAAGCAAAAGGAGAAGCAAAAGAAGGAGAAGGAGAAGCAGAGGCAGAAGAAGAAGCATAAGGAGAAGCAGAAGCAGAAGGAGATGCAGAAGGAGAAGCAGGAGAAGCAGAAGATGAAGGAGAAGCAGAAGTAGGAGAAGTAGAAGGAGGAGAAGCAGAAGCAGAAGCAGAAGCAGAAGCGGAATGAGAAGCAGAAAGAGAAGCAGGAGAAGCACAAGAAGCAGAAGCAGGAGAAGCCAAAAGAGAAGAAGCAGAAGAAGCAGAATCAGAAGCAGAATTAGAAGCAGAAGCAGAAGGAGAAGCAGCAGAAGAAGTAGAACCAGAAATTCAGGCAGGACAAACAGAAGAAGTAGAAGCAGAAGCAGAAGGAGAAGCAAAAAGAGAAGCAGTAGGAGAAGTAGAAGAAGCAGCAGAAGGAGAAGCAGCAGAAGAAGCAGAAAAACAAGCAGGAGAAGCAGAAGCAGAAAGAGAAGTAGAAGCAGAAGAAGCAGAAGCAGAAGAAGAAGCAGTAGAAGCACAAGAAGCAGAAGCAGGAGAAGCAGAAGCAGAAGATAAAGAAGAAGCATAAGAAGCAGAAGCAGAGGGAGAAACAGAAGAAGGAGAAAGTCAGCAGAATGTGAAGCAGAAGGAGATGCAGAAGCAGAAAGAGAAGCAGAAACAGAAGGAGAAGAAGAAGGAGAAGTTGGAGAATCAGAAGAAGCAGAAGCAGAAGCAGAAAGAGAAGGAGAAGAAGGAGAAGGAGAAGCAGAAGGAGAAGGACAAGCAGGAGAAGCAGAAGAAGCAGAAGCGGGAGGAACAGAAGAAGAAGAAGAAGAAACAGAAGAAAGAGAAGGAGCAGAAGGAGAAGCAGAAGCAGAAGGAGAAGCAAAAGAGAAGCAGAAGAAGCTGAAGAAGCAGTAGCAGGAGAAGCAGAAGCAGAAGAAACAGAAGAAGCCCAAGAAGCAGAAGGAGAACCTGAAGCAGAAGGAGAAGCAGAAGCAGCAGAAGCTGGAAAAGTAGAAGCAGAAGAAACAGAACAAGCAGAAGAAGCAGAAAAAGAACGAGAAGCAGAAGAAGAACAAGGAGAAAGAGAAGGATTAGGAGTAGGAGAAATAGAAGGATAAGCTGAAGCAGAAAGAGAAGGAGAATGAGAAGGAGAAGCAGGAGAAGCAGAAGAAGCAGAAGCAGGAGAAGCAGAAGCAGAATGAAAAGCAGAAGAAGTAGAAATTGAAACAGAAGAAGATGCAGAAGGAGAAGCAGAAGCAGTAGTAGAAGCAGAAGAAGGAGAAGCAGAAGGAGAAGCATAAAGAGAAACAGAAGGAGAAGCAGGAGAAGCAGAAGCAGGAGAAGCAGAATGAGAAGAAATAGAAGAAGGAGAAGAAGCAGAAGCAGAAAGAGAAGCAGAAACAGAAGGAGAAGCAAAAATAGAAGCCGAAGAAGCCGAAGAAGCAAAAGCAAAACCTAAAGCAGAAGGAGAAGCAGGAGAAGCAGAAGAAGCAGAATCTGGAGAAGCAGAAGGAGAAGCAGAAGGAGAAGCAGAAGCAGAAAGAGAATCAAAAGCAGAAGGAGAAGCAGAAGAAACAGAAGAAGTAGAAGCAGTAGCAGTGGTAGCAGAAGTAGAAGGAGAAGCAGAAGGAAAAGCAGAAGAACAAGAAGGTGAAGGGAAACAGAAGGAGAAGCAGTAGGAGAATAAGAAGGAGAAGCAGAAGAAGGAGAAGCAGAAGCAGAAGAAGATGCAGAAGGAGAAGCAGAAGAAGCAGTAGCAGAACGAGAAGCAGGAAAAGCAGAAGAAGCAGAAGCAAAAGTAGAAGCAAAAGAAGGAGAAGGAGAAGCAGAGGCAGAAGAAGAAGCATAAGGAGAAGCAGAAGCAGAAGGAGATGCAGAAGGAGAAGCAGGAGAAGCAGAAGAAGCAGAAGATGAAGGAGAAGCAGAAGTAGGAGAAGTAGAAGGAGGAGAAGCAGAAGCAGAAGCAGAAGCAGAAGCGGAATGAGAAGCAGAAAGAGAAGCAGGAGAAGCACAAGAAGCAGAAGCAGGAGAAGCCGAAAGAGAAGAAGCAGAAGAAGCAGAATCAGAAGCAGAATTAGAAGCAGAAGCAGAAGGAGAAGCAGCAGAAGAAGTAGAACCAGAAATTCAGGCAGGACAACCAGAAGAAGTAGAAGCAGAAGCAGAAGGAGAAGCAAAAAGAGAAGCAGTAGGAGAAGTAGAAGAAGCAGCAGAAGGAGAAGCAGCAGAAGAAGCAGAAAAACAAGCAAGAGAAGCAGAAAGAGAAGTAGAAGCAGAAGAAGCAGAAGCAGAAGAAGAAGCAGTAGAAGCACAAGAAGCAGAAGCAGGAGAAGCAGAAGCAGAAGATAAAGAAGAAGCATAAGAAGCAGAAGCAGAGGGAGAAACAGAAGAAGGAGAAAGTCAGCAGAATGTGAAGCAGAAGGAGATGCAGAAGCAGAAAGAGAAGCAGAAGCAGAAGGAGAAGCAAAAGAGAAGCAGAAGAAGCTGAAGAAGCAGTAGCAGGAGAAGCAGAAGCAGAAGAAACAGAAGAAGCCCAAGAAGCAGAAGGAGAACCTGAAGCAGAAGGAGAAGCAGAAGCAGCAGATGTTGGAAAAGTAGAAGCAGAAGAAACAGAACAAGCAGAAGAAGCAGAAGAAGAACGAGAAGCAGAAGAAGAACAAGGAGAAAGAGAAGGATTAGGAGTAGGAGAAACAGAAGGATAAGCAGAATCAGAAAGAGAAGGAGAATGAGAAGGAGAAGCAGGAGAAGCAGAAGAAGCAGAAGCAGGAGAAGCAGAAGCAGAATGAAAAGCAGAAGAAGGAGAAATTGAAACAGAAGAAGATGCAGAAGGAGAAGCAGAAGCAGTAGTAGAAGCAGAAGAAGTAGAAGCATAAAGAGAAACAGAAGCAGAAGCAGGAGAAGCAGAAGCAGGAGAAGCAGAATCAGAAGAAATAGTAGAAGGAGAAAAAGCAGAAGCAGAAAGAGAAGCAGAAACAGGAGAAGCAAAAATAGAAGCAGAAGAAGCCGAAGAAGCAAAAGCAGAACCTAAAGCAGAAGGAGAAGCAGGAGAAGCAGAAGAAGCAGAATCTGGAGAAGAAGAAGGAGAACCAGAAGGAGAAGCAGAAGCAGAAAGAGAAGCAAAAGCAGAAGGAGAAGCAGAAGGAGAAGCAGAAGAAACAGAAGAAGCAGAATCAGTAGCAGAAGAAGCTGAAGATGCAGAACCAGAAAGAGAAGCAGAAGGAATAGCAGAAGAACGAGAAGGAGAAACAGAAGGAGAAGAAGAAGGAGACGCAGGAAAAGCAGAAGAAACAGAAGCAGACGGAGAAGAAGGAGAAGGAGAAGCCGAAGCAGAAGAAGAAGCAGAAGGAAAAGCACAAGCAGAAGGAGATGCAGAAGGAGAAGCAGGAGATGCAGAAGAAGCAGAAGCCAAAGGAGAAGAAGAAGGAGAAGAATCAGAATCAGAATAAGCAGAAGCAGAAATAGAAAGAGAAGCCGACGAAGAGAAGCAGAACGAGAAGCAGGAGAAGCACAAGCGGGAGAAGCAGAAGAAGAAGAAACAGAAGAAGGAGAAGGAGCAGGAGCAGAAGGAGAAGCAGAAAGGGAAGCAGGAAAAGCAGAAGAAGCAGAAGCAGGAGAAGCAGAAGGAGAAGAAACAGGAGAAGGACAAGAAGCAGAAGCAGAAGCAAAAGTAGAAGCAGAAACAGAAGGAGAAGCAGAAAGAGAAAGAGGGGAAGCAGAAGAAACAGAAGCAGGAGAAGCAGAAGCATAAGAATCCGATGAAGCAGAAGCAGAACCTGAAGCAGAAGGAGAAGCAGAAGAAGCAGAAGCAGAATGAAAAGCAGAAGAAGGAGAAATTGAAACAGAAGATGCAGAAGGAGAAGCAGAAGCAGTAGTAGAAGCAGAAGAAGGAGAAGCAGAAGGAGAAGCATAAAGAGAAACAGAAGGAGAAGCAGGAGAAGCAGAAGCAGGAGAAGCAGAATCACAAGAAATAGAAGAAGGAGAAGAAGCAGAAGCAGAAAGAGAATCAGAAACAGAAGGAGAAGCAGAAATAGAAGAAGAAGAAGCCGAAGAAGCAAAAGCAGAACCTAAAGCAGAAGGAGAAGCAGGAGAAGCAGAAGAAGCAGAATCTGGAGAAGAAGAAGGAGAACCAGAAGGAGAAGCAGAAGCAGAAAGAGAAGCAAAAGCAGAAGGAGAAGCAGAAGAAACAGAAGAAGCAGAATCAGTAGCAGAAGAAGCTGAAGATGCAGAACCAGAAAGAGAAGCAGAAGGAATAGCAGAAGAACGAGAAGGAGAAATAGAAGGAAAAGCAGAAGGAGAAGCAGGAAAAGCAGAAGAACAAGAAGCAGACGGAGAAGCAGAAGAAGGAGAAGGAGAAGCCAGAGCAGAAGAAGAAGCAGAAGGAAAAGCACAAGCAGAAGGAGATGCAGAAGGAGAAGCAGGAAATGCAGAAGACGCAGAAGCAGAAGGAGAAGAAGAAGGAGAAGAATCAGAATCAGAAGAAGCAGATGCAGGAGAAGCAGAACCAGAAGAAAAAGAAGAAGCATAAGAAGCAGAAGCAGAGGGAGAAACAGAAGAAGGAGAAGGAGCAGCAGAAGGTGAAGCAGAAGGAGATGCAGAAGCAGAAAGAGAAGCAGAAATAGAAGGAGAAGAAGAAGGAGAAGTTGGAGAATCAGAAGAAGCAGAAGCAGAAAGAGAAGCAGAAGAAGGAGAAGGAGAAGCAGAAGGAGAAGGACAAGCAGGAGAAGCAGAAGAAGCAGAAGCGGGAGAAGCAGAAGAAGAAGAAACAGAAGAAGGAGAAGGAGCAGAAGGAGAAGCAGAAGCAGATGGAGAAGCAGAAAGAGAAGCAGAATTAGCAGTAGCAGGAGAAGCAGAAGCAGAAGAAGCCGAAGAATCAGAAGAAGAACCTGA
Organism: Dipodomys ordii; assembly: GCF_000151885.1. Lineage (NCBI taxonomy): Eukaryota > Metazoa > Chordata > Mammalia > Rodentia > Heteromyidae > Dipodomys > Dipodomys ordii. The sequence goes on along the minus strand of NW_012289144.1, from coordinate 900 downwards.
AGCAGAAGGAGAAGCAGAAGCATCAGAAGCTGGAAAAGCAGAAGCAGAAGAAACCGAACAAGCAGAAGAAGCAGAAGCAGAACGAGAAGCAGAAGAAGAGGGAGAAAGAGAAGGATTAGGAGTAGGAGGAGCAGAAGCAGAATAAGAAGCAGAAAGAGAAGCAGAAGGAGAAGCAGAAGGAGAAACAGAAGCAGAAGCAGGAGAAGCAGAAGCAGAAGCAGAAAGAGAAACACAAGAAGGAGGAATTGAAGGAGAATGAGACGGAGAAGCAGAAGGAGAAGTAGGAGAAGCAGAAGAAGAAGAAGCAGGAGAAGCAGAAACAGAAGAAACAGAAAAAGCAGAAAAAGCAGAAGAAGAAGCAGCAGGAGAAGCAGAAGAAGAAGAAGGAGAAGGAGAAGGAGAAAGAGAAGGATTAGGAGTAGGAGAAACAGAAGGATAAGCAGAAGTAGAAAGAGAATGAGAAGGAGAAGGATAAGCAGAAGCAGAATGAGAAGGAGAAGGATAAGCAGGAGAAGCAGAAGAAGCAGAAGCAGGAGAAGCAGAAGCAGAATAAACTGGAGAAGGTCATGAAGCATAAGCAGAAGCAGAAGGAGAAGGAGAAGCAGACAGAGAAGCTCTAGAATCAGAAGACGCAGGAAAAGCTGAAGCAGCAGAAAGAGATGAAGAAGAAGAAGAAGAAGAAGAAGAAGAAGAAGAAGAAGAAGAAGAAGAAGAAGAAGAAGAAGAAGAAGAAGAAGAAGAAGAAGAAGAAGAAGAAGAAGAAGAAGAAGGAAAAGGAGAAGGAGAAGAAGAAGGAGAAGGAGAAGCAGTAGAAGCAGAAGAAGCAGAAGCAAGAGAAGCAGAAGCAGAAGAAAAAGAATAAGCATAAGAAGCAGAATCAGAGGGAGAAGCAGAAGAAGG
>NW_012289143.1:0-555 GCF_000151885.1 Dipodomys ordii | reverse complement strand
TCAGGGCAATAGCGAGGGACTTATTGTTCACTCCCACTTCATAGTTTAGATTAAAAAATAAATAAAAAAAACAAAAATTACCTAAGTGTGCTAGCATATCACCCGTTTTGTGGGCATAAACGCATTGTATATAGGTTTCTCAGGACAGGTAGTCCGCTCATTGCTAAGCCAGCTCCCCCATCCCTCCCCACCCCTCCCCTCCATTATGGGATGCTGAGATATACTGTCAGGGTATAAACTATCCTCAAGCCAGAGTGGTGAAAGAACTCTGAGCAGAATCCATCTTGGCAATATTCACCAGCCCAAACCATAAGCTATGATTGGAAGGGTGCTTCTGAGCAAAGGCGACTAATAAGTCTTTTTTTTTGGGGGGGGGGTCCGGACATGAGGCCTGAAATCTGGATTAGGCCGCTTTCCCTCTGCTCATCCCTGAAGGATCTGGCTCCACAATTTGAAACATCGAGCCACTTCCCGCTTTTTCTTTTTGCTTATGAGATGGTTGTGAATTGAACCCATGGCTTCATGCTCTGCAATTTTCAGCACTGCTGCCGCCCT
>NW_012289142.1:0-3369 GCF_000151885.1 Dipodomys ordii | reverse complement strand
AGAGCGGGACACAGCGTGGACACAGCGGGACAGAGCGAGACACAGCAGTGACAAAGCGGCGACACAGCGGGACACATCGGGACACAGCGGGACACAGCGGGGACACAACGGGGGACAGAAAGGACACCGGTGGACAACGGGGACACAGCAGGACAGCGCGGGGGTCACAGTGGGAAACAGCGGAAACACGGGGACACAGGAGGCGACACAGAGGGACACAGCGGGACACTGCGGGACAGAGCGGGGACACAGCAGGGACAAAGCGGGGGACACAGTGGGGGACACAGCGGTAAACAGCGGGGGACACAGCGGGACTCATCTGGGGACACATCAAAGGACACAGCGCGTGACACAGCGGGGAAAACAGTGGGAAACAGCGGGGTACACAGCGAGGACACAGCAGGACACAGCGGGAGACACAGCAGGACACAGCGGGTTACACAGAGGCAGACACAGCGGTACACATCAGGACACAGCGGGGACACAGCGGGACACAGCGGGACACAGCGGGGACACAGCAGGACACAGCGGGGGACACAGTGGGACACAGCGGGGACACAGAGGGACTCAGTGTTTACACAGCGAGGACACACCAGGGACACAGCGGGACACAGCGGAGACAAAGCGGGGACACAGTGAGACACAGCGAGGACACAGCAGGACACAGCGGAAGACACAGCGGGGGACAGCGGTGACACACCGGTGGACAGCGGGGACAAAGCGGGACACAGCGGGGGATACAGCAGGGGACACAGCAGAACACAGGGGGACACAGCGGGACACAGCGGGGACACAGCGGGGGACACAGCGGGACACAAAAGGGAACCCAACGTTACACAGCGGGGACACAGCGGGACACAGTGGGGACACAGCAGGGGACACAGCAAGACACAGAGGGGAACAAAGGGGGCACACAGCGGGACACAGCGTGGGACACAGCAGGACAAAGCGGGACACACTGGGGACAGAGTGGGACACAGCGGGGACACAGCGGGGGACACAGCGGGGACACAGCAGGGACACAGCGGGACATAGCAGCGACACAGCGGAACACAGCGGGGGACACAGCGGGACACAGCCTGGGACAGAGCGGAACACAGCGTGGACACAGCGGGACACAGCTAGGCACAGCAGTGACAAAGCAGCGACACAGCGGGACACATCGGGACCCAGCGGGACACAGCGGGGGACAGAGAGGACAAACCGGTGAACAACGGGGACACAGCAGGACAGCGCGGGGGTCACAGTGGGAAACAGCATGGACACAGAGGGACACAGCGGGACACAGCGGGACACAGCGGGGATACAGCGGGGACAAAGCGGGGGACACAGTGGGGGACACAGCGGTAAACAGCGGAGGACACAGCGGGACTCAGCTGTGGACACATCAAAGGACACAGCGGGTGACACAGCGGGGGGAAACAGCGGGAAACAGCGGGGGACACAGCGAGGACACAGCAGGACACAGCGGGGTACACAGAGGCAGACACAAAAGTACACATCGGGACACAGCGGGGACACAGTGGGACATAGCGGGGACACAGCGGGACACAGCGGGGACAAAGCGGGGACAGAGCGACCCAGAGGTACACAGCGAGGGACACAGCGGGCGACAGTGAGGACAAACCGGGGAACAACGGGGACACAGCGGGACACAGCTGGGACACAGCGAGGACACAGCGGGACACAGCGGGGACACAGCGAGTACACAGTGGGACACAGCCGGACACAGCAGAACACAGAGGGGAACACAGCGGGGGACACAGCAGGACTGAGCGGGACACAGCGGGGTACACAGTGGGACACATCGGGGATACAGCAGGGACACAGCGGGACACAGCGGGGGACAGAGCAGGATATAGCGGGGGACACAGCGGGATATAGCAGGGGACACAATGAGGACAAAGCGGGACACAGAGGGACAGAGCAGCGGACACAGCAAGGCCACAGCGGGACACAACGGGACACAGCGGGGGACACAGCAGGGGACACAGCAGGACTCAGGGGGACACAGCGTGACACAGCGGGGACACAGCGGGGACAAAGCGGGACACAAAAGGGGACCCAGCGTTACACAGCGGGGACATAGCGGGACACAGCGGGGACACAGCAGAACACAGAGGGGAACAAAGGGGGCACACAGCGGGACACAGCAGGGGACACAGCGGGACAAAGCGGGGACACAGCGGGGACAAAGCGGGGGACACAGTGGGGGACACAGCGGTAAACAGCGGGGTACAAAGCGGGACTCAGCTGGGGACACATCAAAGGACACAGCGGGTGACACAGCGGAGGAAATAGTGGAAAACAGCGGGGGACACAGCGAGGACACAGCAGGACACAGCAGGGTACACAGAGGCAGACATAGTAGTACACATCGGGACACAGCGGGGACACAGCGGGACACAGCTGCGACACAGCAAGGACACAGCGGGACACAGCGGGGACACAGCGAGTACACAACGGGACAGAGCCGGACACAGCAGGACACAGAGGGGAACACAGCAGGAAAAAGAGGGACACAGTGGAGACAGAGTGGAACACAGCGGGGACACAGCGGGGGACACAGCGGGACAGAGCGTGGATCACAGCGGGATACGAGGACAAAGCGGGACACAGAGGGACACAGCAGGGGACACAGCAAGGCCACAGCGGGACACAGCGGGGGACACAGCAGAGGACACAGCAGGACACAGGGGGACAGAGCGCGACACAGCGGGGACACAGCGGGGGACACAGCGGGACACAAAGGGGGACCCAGCGTTATACAGCGGGGACACAGCGGGACAGAGCGGGGACACAGCAGGGGACACAGCAGGACACAGAGGGGAACAAAGGGGAACAAAGGTGGCACACAGCGGGACACAGCGGGGGACACAGCGTGACAAAGAGGGACACAGTGGGGACAGAGTGGGACACAGCGGGGACACAGTGGGGAACAAGCGGGGACACTGCGGGGATACAGCGGGGACACAGCGGGACACAGCAGCGACACATCGGAACACAGCGGGGGACACAGCGGGACACAGCCTGGGACAGAGCGGGACACAGCGTGGACACAGCGGAACACAGCGAGACACAGCAGTGACAAAGCAGATACACAGCGGGACACATCGGGACACAGCGGGACACAGCGGGACACAGCGGGGACACAGCGGGGGACAGAGGGGACACACCGGTGGACAACGGAGACACAGCAGGACAGCGCGGGGGTCACAGTGGGAAACAGTGGAGACACATGGGGACACATGGGGCGACACAGAGGGACACAGCGGGACACAGCGGGACAGAGCGGGGACACAGCGGGGACAAAGCGGGGGACACAGTGGGGGACACAACGGGACATAGCGGGACATAGCGGGACACAGC
>NW_012289141.1:0-6345 GCF_000151885.1 Dipodomys ordii | reverse complement strand
AGATCTTGGTCATCTGCTGGGGGATAGCGTGGGACTTTTGCGGGGGAAAGTGGGGTACAATCGGGGAACCAATGATGACACTGCGGGACACAGCTAGGACACAGCTGTGATAAAGCGTGGACACAGCAGGTGACACAGCGGGACTCAGCAGGGTATACAGTGAGTACACAGAGGGGACATAGGGGGACATTGCGGTACACAGTGGGTACACAGCGGGGTCAGAGAGACATAGCAGTTACACAGTGAAGACTCACCAGGGTCACAGAGGGTCTCAGCGGGGACACAGTGGTACTCAGCGGGGGACACAGCAAAGAACTCAGCGTGACACAGCGGGGGACACAGGGGAACACAGCGGGACACAGCCGGACACAGCTGGGGACACAGCGGGTGACACAGCGGGGGAAACAGCGGGAAACAGCGGGGGACACAGCGAGGACACAGCAGGACACAGCGGGGGACACAGCAGGACACAGTGGGGTACACAGAGGCAGACACAGTGGTACACATCGGGACACAGCGGGGACACAGCGGGACACAGCGGGACAAGCGGGACACAGCGGGACAAAACGGGACAAAGCTGGACACAGCGGGGACACAGCTGTTGACACAGCGGGGGACAGCGGGGACACAGCCGGACACAGCAGGACACAGCGGGAAACAGCGGGGACACAGCGGGGGACACAGCGGGACACAGAGGGGGACACAGCGGGACAAAGCACGACACAATGGGGACAGAGTGGGACACAGCGGGGATACAGCGGAACACAGTGTGGACACAGCGGGGGACAGCAGGAAGACACAGCAGGGACACAGCAGGGACAAATCGGTACACAGCGGGACACAGGGTGTACACAGCAGGACACAGCGGGACACAGTGGGAAACACAACCGGACACAGTGGGGGACACAGCGGGACACAGCGGGGGACACAGCGGGACACAGCGGGGGACACAGCGGGGGAAACAGCGGGAAACAGTGGGGGACACAGCGAAGACACAGCAGGACACAGCGGGGGACAAAGCAGGACACAGCGGGGTACACAGAGGCAGACACAGCGGTACACATTGGGACACAGCAGGGACACAGCGGGGACACAGCAGGCCAGAGCGGGCCACAGTGGGGACACAGCAGGACACAGCGGGACACAGCGGGGGACACACCGGGGGAGAGCAGGCACACAGCGGGACACAGCGGGACACAGCGGGACACAGCGGGGAACACAGCGGGACAAACAGCGGGACATAGCAGGACACAGCGGGGGACACAGCATGGACACAGCGGGTCACAACGGGGAAATAGTGTAGGACACAGCGGGGGACACAACGGGATACAGAAGGACACAGCGAGGACACAGCGGGACACAGGAGGACACAGCGGGGACACAGCGGGGACTCAGCGGGGGACACAGTGGGACACAGCGGGGACACAGAGGGACTCAGCGGTTACACAGCGAGGTCACACCAGGGACACAGCGGGACACAGCGGAGACACACCAGGGACACAGCGGGCACACATCGGTACCCAGCGGGACACAGGGGGTACACAGCAGGACACAGCGGGACACCGTGGGAAACACAACCGGACACAGAGGGGGACACAGCGGGACACAGCGGGGGACACAGCGGGACACAGCAGGGGACACAGCGGGGGAAACAGCAGGAAACAGCGGGGGACACAGAGAGGACACAACAGGACACAGCAGGGGACACAGCAGGACACAGCGGGGTACACAGAGGCAGACACAGCAGTACACATCGGGACACAGCAGGACATACCGGGACACAGCGGGGGACACACCGGGGGCGAGCAGGCACACAGCGGGACACAGCGGGACACAGCGGGACACAGCGGGACACAGCGGGGAACACAGCGGGACACACAGCGGGACACAGCGGGACACAACGGGGGACACAGCATGGACACAGCGGGTCACAGCGGGGAAATAGTGGGGGACAGAGCGGGGGACACAACGGGATACAGAAGGACACAGCAAGGACACAGCGGGAAACAGGAGGACACAGCAGGGACACAGCGGGGACTCAGCGGGGGACACAGAGGGACACAGCGGGGACACAGAGGGACTCAGCGGTTACACAGGGAGGACACACCAGGGACACAGCAGGACACAGCGGAGACATAGCAGGGACACAGTGAGACACGGCGAGGATACAGCGGGACACAGCGTGGGAGACAACGGGGGACAGTTGTGACACACCGGCGGAAAGAGGGGACACAGCGGGACACAACGGGGGACACAGCGGGACATAGTGGGGGACACTGCAGGGGACACAGCGGGACACAGCTGTGGACACAGCAGGACACAGCAGGGGACACAGTGGGACACAGCGGGGACACAGAGGGACTTAGCGGTTACACAGTTAGGACATACCAGGGACACAGCGGGACCCAGCAGGAACACAGCAGGGACACAGCAGGACCCAGGGGACCCAGCGGGGACAGAGCGGGGACAGAGCGGGACACAGCGGGAGACACAGCAGGGGACACAGCGGGACACAGCGGGGACACAGTGGGACACAGCGGGGACACAGCGGGACACAGAGGGACCCAGTCGGTACACAGCGGGAACACAGCGGGACACAGCGGGGGACACAGCAGGGGACACGGCTGGGGACAGCGGGGACACAGAGGGACACAGCAAGACAAAGCGGGGACACAGCAAGGACACAACGGGACACAGCGGGATTCAGCGGGGGACACAGCAGGGGACACAGTGGGACACAGCGGGGGACACAGCGGGACACAGCGGGGACAAAGCGGGGACAAAGTGGGGACACAGCGGGACACAGCGGGACAAAACGGGACACAGCTGGACACAGCGGGGACACAGCAGAGGACACAGCGGGGGACACAGCTGGACACAGCAGGACACTGCGGGAAACAGCAGGAACACAGCGAGGACACATAGGGACACAGCGGGAAACAGAGGGGACACAGCGGGGGACAGCCGGGAAACACAGCGGGAACACAGAGGGGACACAGCAGAACACAGTGGGGACACAGCAGGTGAAAGCAGGGAGACACAGCGGGGACACAGCAGGGGACACAGTGGGACACAGCAGGGGATACAGCGAGGACACAGAGGGGACATAGGGGGACACTGCGGGACACAGTGGGACACAGCGGGGACAGAGAGACATAGCAGTTACACAGCGAGGACACACCAGGGACACAGAGGGACACAGCGGGGACACAGCGGGGACACAGCGGGGGACACAGTGGGGGACACAGCAGTAAACAGCGGGGGACACAGCGGGACTCAGCGGGGGACACAGCAAAGAACACAGCGGGACACAGCAGGGGACACAGGGGAACACAGCGGGACACAGCCGGACACAGCTGGGGACACAGCGGGTGACACAGCAGGGGAAACAGCGGGAAACAGCGGGGGACACAGCGAGGACACAGCAGGACACAGCGGGGGACACAGCAGGACACAGCGGGGTACACAGAGGCAGACACAGCGGTACACATCGGGACACAGCGGGGACACAGCGGGACACAGCGGGACACAGCGGGACAAAGCTGGACACAGCGGGGACACAGCAGGGGACACAGCGGGGGACAGCCGGGACACAGCCGGACACAGCAGGACACAGCGGGAAACAGCGGGGACACAGCGGGGACACAGCGGGACACAGCGGGGGACACAGCGGGACAAAGTGCGACACAGTGGGGACAGAGTGGGACACAGCGGGGATACAGCGGAACACAGTGTGGACACAGCGGGGGACAGCAGGAAGATACAGCAGGGACACAGCGGGACACATGGGTAACAGCGGGACACAGGGGGTACACAGCAGGACACCGCGGGACACAGTGGGAAACACAACCGGACACAGTGGGGGACACAGTGGGACACAGCGGGGGACACAGTGGGACACAGCGGGGGACACAGCGGGGGAAACAGCGGGAAACAGCGGGGGACACAGCGAGGACACAGCAGGACACAGCGGGGGACAAAGCAGGACACAGTGGGGTACACAGAGGCAGACACAGCGGTACACATTGGGACACAGCAGGGACACAGCGGGGACACAGCAGGCCACAGCGGGCCACAGTGGGGACACAGCAGGACACAGCGGGACACAGCGGGACACAGCGGGGAACACAGCGGGACAAACAGCGGGACACAGCGGGACACAGCGGGGGACACAGCATGGACACAGTGGTCACAGCGGGGAATTAGTGTAGGACACAGCGGGGGACACAACGGGATACAGAAGGACACAGCGAGGACACAGCGGGACACAGGAGGACACAGCGGGGACACAGCGGGGACTCAGCGGGGGACACAGTGGGACACAGCGGGGACACAGAGGGACTCAGCGTTTACACAGCGAGGACACACCATGGACACAGCAGGACCCAGCGGAGACACAGCAGGGACACAGTGAAACACGGCTAGGACACAGCGGGACACAGCATGGGATACAGCGTGGGACAGCGTTGACACAACGGCGGACAGCGGGGACACAGCGGGACAGAGCGGGACACAACGGGGGACACAGCGGGACATAGTGGGGGACACAGCGGGGGACACAGCGGGACACAGCTGGGGACACATCGAGGCCACAGCGGAACACAGCTGGGAAACAGCGGGGGACACATTGGGACATTGCGGGGACACAGAGGGACTTAGCGGTTACACAGTTAGGACATACCAGGGACACAGCGGGACACAGCGGGGACACAGCGGGGACACAGCGGGACCCAGAGGGACCCAGCGGGGACAGAGCGGGGACACAGCGGGACACAGCGGAAGACACAGCAGGGGACACAGCGGGACACAGCGGGGACACAGCAGGACACAGCGGGGACATAGAGGGACAAAGCAGGACACAGTTGGACACAGCGGGGACACAGCAGGGGACACAGCGGGGGACAGCGGGGACACAGCTGGACACAGCAGGACACAGCGGGAAACAGCGGGGACACAGCAGGGGACACAGCGGGACACAGCGAGGCACACAGCGGGACAAAGTGGGACACAGTGGGGACAGAGTGGGACACAGCGGGGATACAGTGGAACACAGTGGGGACACAGCGGGGGACAGCAGGAAGACACAGCGGGGACATATCGGTACACAGAGGGACACAGGGGGTACACAGCAGGACACAGCGGGACACCGTGGGAAACACAACCGGACACAGTGGGGGACACAGCGGGACACAGCGGGGGATACAGCGGGACACAGCGGGGGACACAGTGGGGGAAACAGCGGGAAACACGGGAGACACAGCGAGGACACAGCAGGACACAGCGGGGGACACAGCAGGACACAGCGGGGTACACAGAGGCAGACACAGCAGTACACATCGGGACACAGCAGGACACAGCGGGACACAGCGGGGGTCACACCGGGGGCGAGCAGGCACACAGCCGGACACAGCGGGACACAGCGGGACACAGCGGGGAACACAGCGGGACACAAAGCAGGACACAGCGGGACACAACGGGGGACACAGCATGGACACAGCGGGTCACAGCGGGGAAATAGTGGGGGACACAGCGGGGGACACAACGGGATACAGAAGGCCACAGCGAGGACACAGCGGGACACAGGAGGACACAGCGGGGACACAGCGGGGACTCAGCGGGGGACACAGTGGGACACAGCGGGGACACAGAGGGACTCAGCGGTTACATAGCGAGGACACACCAAGGACACAGCGGGACACAGCGGAGATACAGCAGGGACACAGAGAGACACAGCGGGGACACAGCGGGACACAGCGGGACCCAGCGGGGACAGAGCGGGGACACAGCAGGACACAGCGGGGGACACAGCAGGGGACACAGCGGGACACAGCGGGGACACAGCGGGACACAGTGGGGACACAGCGGGGACACAGCGGAACACAGCGGGACCCAGCCGGGACACAGCAGGGACACAGCGGGACACAGTGGGGGACACAGCAGGGGACACGGCGGGGGACAGCGGAGACACAGAGGGACACAGCAGGACAAAGCGGGGCACAGCAAGGACACAACGGGACACAGCGGGACACAGCGGGGGACACAGCAGGGGACACAGCGGGACACAGCGGCGGAAACAGTGGGACACAGCGGGGACAAAGCGGGGGACAAAGTGGGGACAAAGCGGGACACAGCGGTACAAAACGGGACACAGCTGGACACAGCGGGGACACAGCAGGGGACACAGCGGGGGACAGCGGGGACACAGCCGGACACAGCAGTATACAGCGGGAAACAGCGGGGACACAGCGAGGACACAGCGGGACACAGCGAACACACAGCGGGACACAGCGGGGGACAGCAGGGAGACACAGAGGGGACACAGCGGGGGACAGAGGGGACACACCG
>NW_012289140.1:0-1927 GCF_000151885.1 Dipodomys ordii | reverse complement strand
GGCACAGCGGGGACACTCCGGGGGACACAAGTGGACAAACTCGGAACACAGCGGGGACTCATATGGGTCACAGCGGGGGACACCACCTGGACACAGCGGGGACACAGGTGGACACAGCGGGGGGACACAGGCCGTCAAAAGCAGGACACAGCGGGATACAGCAGTTCACAGTGGGGGGACACACTGGTACACAGCAGGGGTCACGGCAAGAACACAGCGGGACACAGGAGGACACAGCGGGGGACACAGCGGTGGACACAGCGTGGGACTCAGCGGGTGACAGCGGTGACACAGCTGGGGACAGCGGGGACACACCGTAACACAGAGCGGAACAAAAGGGGCACACAGCGGGACACAGTGTGACACAGCGGGGTACACAGTGGGACACAGCAGGGACACAGCAGGGGCACAGTGGGAAACAGTGGGACACAGCGGGGGACAAAGCGGGACAAACCGGGATACAGGGGGACACAGCGGGGGACACAGCGGGGGACACAGAGCTCCACACAGCGGGAGAGAGTGGAACACAGCAGGGCCACAGCGGGGCCACAGCGGGACATCGCAGGAACAAAGCGAGGACAGAGCGAGACACAGAGGTACACAGCGAGGGACACAGCGCGGGACAGTGGGGACAAACCGGGGAACAACGGGGACACAGCGGGACACAGCTGGGACACAGCGGGGACACAGTGGGACACAGCGGGACAAAGCGAGGGACACAGAGGCGGACACAGCAGGACACTGCGGGACAAAGTGGGACAGAGTGGGACACAGCGAGAACACAACGGGACACAGCGGGACACAGCGGGGGACACAGCAGGGGACACAGCGGGACACAGCGGGACACAGTGGGACAAAACGGGACACAGCTGGACACAGCGGGGACAAAGCAGGGGACACAGCGGGGGACAGCGGGGACACACCTGGACACAGCAGGACACAGCGTGAAACAGCGGGGACACAGCGAGGACACAGCGGGACACAGTGAAGACACAGCGGGACACAGAGGGGACACAGCGGGGGACAGCAGGGAGACACAGCGGGGACACAGCGGAACACAATGGGGACACAGCGGGGGACAGCAGGGAGACACAGAGGGGACACAGCAGGGGACAGCAGGGAGACACAGCAGGGACACAGCGGAACACAATGGGGACACAGCGGGGGACAGCAGGGAGACACAGCGGGGACACAGGGGGGACACATTGGTACACAGCGGGTCACAGCTGGGACACACCGGGGGACACAGCGGGGCACAAAGTCAGACAACACGGGGTACAGCGGAACATAGCGGGGACACAACGGGGGACACAGCGGGGGACACAGCGGGGGACACAGCAGGGGACAGGGGTGACACAGCTGGGGACAGCGGGGACACACCGGGACACAGCGAGGGACAGCGGGGACACAGGGGGGACACAGCGAGACACAGCGGGGGACACAGCGAGGACACAGCGGGGACACAGGGGGGACACAGCGGGACACAGCGGGGACACACCGGGGACACAGCGGGACACAACGGTACACAGCGGGGGACATCGGGGACACAACGGGATACAGCGGGACACAGCAGGGACACAGCAGGGACACAGCGGGTCACAGCGGGGACACAGTGTGGGACACAGCGAGGACACAGCGGGACACAGAGGGATACACAGAGAGGACACAGCGTGACACATGGGGACACAGTGGGACACAGCGGGGGACACAGAGAGGACACAGCGGGACACAAATGGGGACACAGCAAGGACACAGCGGGAAAGAGCGGGACACAGCTGGGGACACAGCCGGGGACACAGCGGGGTACAGCGGCACACAGTGGGGACACAGCGGTGGAGACAGCGGGGGACACAACGGGTGATACAGCGGGACACAGTGGGGTACACAAAGGGACACTGCGGGGGACACTGTAGCGGACACAGTGGTA
>NW_012289139.1:0-1985 GCF_000151885.1 Dipodomys ordii | reverse complement strand
GCAGACTGAGGATCGAGATTGAGAAGCTTCAGTGGCTGCACCAACAGGAGCTCTCGGAAATGAAGCATAACCTGGGTAGGTGCAGCCGGCTGCAGGGTCTACGCGGAGCAGGATTGGGTGTGAACCTCTCGACTCTCTGGGGCGGGGGGACCGTGTAGAGGGTCCAGCCTGGACAAGTCGGGCACCAAGGAGGTGTGGGGTATTCTGAATTTTCACACGGTCCCCAACTTAACAATGAGTCAGCTCAGCTTACAATGTTCAACTTCACAATGACAGAATGAATGGTCTACACCCAGGAAAAAGCCTGCTTGGGACTCTGCGCCCTTCTCCTTCCCGGGGCTGGCGCTGTGTGGCGCTGTGGCTCTGAGCCTGTGGCCGGCTCTCGTCAGCTCAGTCACGCGGGGAAGCTGCCATCACTGGATGTGGGTCCACGGGTCGGGTGAACAGTTCATCCCTCTCTCCCCTGCCCCAGAGCTGACCATGGCTGAGATGCGGCAGAGCCTGGAGCAGGAGCGGGACCGGCTCATCGCCGAGGTGAAGAAGCAGCTGGAGCTGGAGAAGCAGCAGGCGGTGGATGAGACCAAGAAGAAGCAGTGGTGCGCCAACTGCAAGAAGGAGGCCATCTTCTACTGCTGCTGGAACACCAGCTACTGCGACTACCCGTGCCAGCAGGCGCACTGGCCCGAGCACATGAAGTCCTGCACCCAGTCAGGTAGCCCGGGGCCGCCAGGGACGGCGGCGGCGGGCGGGCGGGCGGGCGGCACTGGGCACCAGGCAGGTCATGGTGACCCAGGGCCAGTGCCAAGGGAGACCCAGCCTGGCCCATCACGCACGTGCAGTCACCATTCCCGATGCCATGCACACCTGTAGCCTTCCCTTTCCTCTTAGTCCAAGGGTGTTCCGAAGCACCCCATCGTACAGGGATCCCCCACATTCAGATCATATGGCCCCAGAAGTCAGTGGCACTGACTTGAAGAACTGTTTTTTGTTTGCTTGCTTGTTTTGGTCAGTTGTGGGACTTGAACTGAGGGTCTGAGCACTGTCCCTGAGCTCTTTAGCTCAAAGCTAGCGCTTTATCACTTTGAGCTATTGCTCCACTTCTGGTTTTCTGGTGGTTAATTGGAGATAAGAGTTTTAGGGGTGGTTATGTTGGTATGTTAATAAGACAGGTGTAGCGGACTGGGAAGGTGGCTCAGTGGTAGAGCGCTTGCCTTGCATACCCCAGGCCCTGGGTTCTATTCCTCAGCACCACATAAGCAAAAAGAAAAAAGTCAGAAGTGGCGCTGTGGCTCAAGTGGTAGAGCACTAGCCTTGAGCTGAAGAGCTGAGGGACAGCGTCCAGGCCCAGAGTTCAGGCCCCACGACTGACACCCCCTCCACCCCCGCAAAAAAAAAAAAAAAAAAGACAGGTGTAGGCTAAAAGGCCTTATAAACTTTGGTTAAAAGTAACTTGGTTTAAAAAAAAAGTTTCAGGGACTTTCCTGCTCAGGCTGGCTTTGAACTATGATCCTCAAATCTCAGCTTCCTGAGTAGCTAGGATTACAAGGGTTAGTTACCAGTGCCCTGCAAACTGTTGCTTTTTTGGGTAAAAATTGATTCATGGCTTTCAATAATTGGATTCCCTTTTTTTTTTTAGGGGCAAAAAAAAATTGGTTATATGCCAATAAAAACTTTTTTTACAAAGCAGGGAATGCTAGTTTAGGGTTCCCATTCAGGATGAATTTCTCCTTGTTTCTTGAGGCTTGACCTCAGGGCCTGGGCACTGCCCCTGATTCTACTGCTTGAGCCCCAGAGCCACTTCTGGCTTTTTCTATTTATGTGGTACTTATGAATCAAACCCAGGGCTTCATGTATGCTAAGTAAGCACTGTACCACTAAGCCACATTCCCCAGCCTCATCCTTGTTTCTTTTTTAGAAGCAATGCTGGTGAGCTTTCTTGTGTTTTATAACTTTTAAGGGGAGATTCCTTTCTTGCAGACTTTTTC
>NW_012289138.1:0-2797 GCF_000151885.1 Dipodomys ordii | reverse complement strand
GCCATACAATGGACAAGGTTCTCATATGTAAACTATACCTGGAACTCAAAACAGTAAATCCCCCAACAACAAATCCTCAAAGAAACAGCTGCCCAATAAATAAGTGGGCTATATTGCAACAATGAGATATACATGTCGTTATGTCGAAAACGAACTTTACAACTTTCGTGGGGGAGGCAATGAGGATTGGAGGGGGGTGGGAAGAGAATGGGAAAGGATGGGAAGGGGAAACAAAGGAGGAGGCTAAAATACTTGATAGGAAATGTACTCATTATATTGCCCATGTAATTGTAACTCCTCTGTACAGTATTTTCAAAATAAAAATAAAAAAATAAGTGGGCTGACTTACAGAGAAAATTCTGTGAAGAGGAAAGAAGGATTGCCAATAGACACATGAAGAAATGCCCGACCTCGCCAAATGCAAATCAAAACAACATGGAGATACCATGGCCATAGACAAGAACAATAATAACAGATGCTGGAGTGGATGTGGCCAGAAGGGTACCTTACTTCATTGTTATTGGGAGTGTAAACATGTTCAACCACTTTGGAAAGTTGTATGGAGGATCCTCAAAAAACTCCTAGAGCTCTCCTATGACCCAGCAATCCCACTTTGGGGCATTTACCCAAATTATCACAAACAAGACCATACTAAATCTTCCATCACAACCATGTTTATTGCAGTATTATTTACCATAGCTACGATATGGAACCAACCCAGATGCCCTTGTGGAGATGAATGGATCAAGAAATTGTGGAATATATAAACAAAGGAATTATTTGCCTCCATCAGAAAGAATAACAATACTCCATTTGTTAGGAAATGGAAAGACTTAGAAAAAATTATATTAAGTGAAGTAATCCAGCCCCAAAGAAACATAAGTCCCATGTTTTCCCTTTTTCAAGTACCACTTCTTGTGAGCACACACCCAGTCTATGCGTGAGGGTACTTTCTCCATGTTAAGCCATAGGGTAGTACTCACTATCTGAAGGGGAAAGTTCCACAGTATAACCCTATGCCCACATTAGAGGGTGTATAATTTAAAGTATTTTGAGACAAACAGTGATACGAGAATTGAAATGTTCTTTAGGGACATTTTCTTGGAGCTCATTAGTTTAACCAGGAGAAATATAAATATCCATAAATTTTGGAGCTAATTAGTAAATATCCAAATTACCAGTAGATCCTAGATGTTGTGTTATTACAAGTCATCATTGTATTATTTTTACATCAGAATCCTTCACTACTTGCCAATGTGTAAGAGAAAATGAAAGAAAGGCATTAAAGCAAAATGCCTTATGTTTTTAGGAATGTAATCCTAGTGGTGAGGGTAATGTCTGAACTCTTCCATTGAATAAAAGCTTGAAGTTTATAAGAGCACTTCCTACATATTAGAATTTGTGGCAGGTTGATTTCCAGGGTTATTTCATCATGGAGATATCTCCAAAACACTGTTCTAATTTAAATTGTCTACATCTTTTTAGTTTTCAAATCCAAATAGCATATTTCCTTCAATATCTCTGTAACAGTTTTGACATATTCTTCCTGCAAATTCTTTCCTTTCTTTACTTCTGTAAATCTGCGTTTATTACTTTCTTGTTTCCTTATTTATCTCATTCTTCCAATCTTGTCCACACTGGTAAACACATTGTTCAAAATTGTGTCAGGACTTTCCTTTTCCTCTTCCCTTTAATAATGTCCCCGATTTTATTATTCTTTTTCCTATTCATGGTCATGGAAATTTTGATAATGTCT
Organism: Dipodomys ordii; assembly: GCF_000151885.1. Lineage (NCBI taxonomy): Eukaryota > Metazoa > Chordata > Mammalia > Rodentia > Heteromyidae > Dipodomys > Dipodomys ordii. The sequence goes on along the minus strand of NW_012289138.1, from coordinate 1,041 downwards.
AAACAAACCTATCTTTGCATGTGTTTAATATAAACTTAAGAACTATCAGAGTTTTTTCTCCTAAATCCATCATTTCCACCTGCAATCCCTATCACCAAGAATATCTCTAACACAGTTGCCTGGCCAGAGATGTAGAACCCTTTAGATTTCTTCTTACCTTTCTGCTCTCACCCATTAGATAAGATGAATGATCAAGATTTTCTGAGTTTCTGTCACTAATATGATTTCTATGTACTCCTTATTATGCCCCTGACACCAGCCTGTTTCATGTATCATTATTGGTCACCTAGACTTAAACAACCTTTTACAAAGTATGTTTTTCCCCATAGACATTTCATATTGGTCCTTTCCATCACCAAATTACTTCTGCTTGTAAGTACACAGAGTTTAGAGCTCAGACATAAATTCTATTATCATTATTTACTCATTACATTGGCTACTGGCCTTACATTTCTCAAATGTAAATGGATGTAATCTACCAGAAGTATTGAAAAATATATTTGTTGACTTCTAGAGCAAAAAAAAAGAAAAGTGAAGAGTCCTTACATTTTCCCTCTAGCTTACAAATAAGGAAAGAGTCAAATTCAGTTTATTGGTATAAAGTCACAAATTGTTTCATGCAGAAATAAAAATAAATTTTCCTCCTGGCTCTAAGTACCGGGTCTTTTTAAGGTAACTCCAGATATGTAAGTGGTATTATGTAAATTGTGTCATGTGTTTACAGCTATATTGAACAATATGTCATTGGAAAACATTGGTTAATAAATAATGTCTTTATGTTAATGGTATTTGAACTAATCACACGAAGTTGAAAACTCTATCTTAGTCCATCAAAATTTTTCTTATTGCTTTATTTGTTGGCAAGTGTGCTTAATAAATTTATACATAGATATTCTCCAGTTAACTGGATGGAAACTAAAACTGATCATGGATTTCTGCCTAATGAGTGAAGCATGCTTGAGGCATGTGTTGTTAACTTCTAGAGATATATAACTAAGCCAATGGCTATGTGGGTAGTGAAAGGCTTTCTCCTAAATTCCC
>NW_012289137.1:0-3136 GCF_000151885.1 Dipodomys ordii | reverse complement strand
TGATACCTGTCTATGATTTTGCAATATTTATATTTTGATTAATAATTTTAATGTTACCACTGTGCATGCGTCCATGTTAAATTATTGAATAAATTAAGAAACAAACAAAAAAACTAAGCCATATCAGGTAGCTTGACTATGTGCTTATAACAAATTATTGAATATACTTTTGAGGCATTGCAAATTCCTAACCAGTATGAATTATCTTCCTCTCTCCCTGTCATTACACACAAATATTTAAGAGTTTGAACAGAATTTTTTCAAGTAATATACTATAAACGTTACTACAATATCAAGTGTATATCTAAAATTCCCTTGAAATTAATAAATTCTATTTTCTATTGAAATATTAGTTATTTTACACTAGGAAACTTTTGGAAAAATAGACTGCCTATCTTTGAAATGAAAAATAGTTGAATAAAAGTTTCAGAAGGAGTTCCGGGATGATGGTGGAGGAGAAGCTGGAGGCTAAACAAGCTCTCACATAGAAAGCAGGTTTTCTGTTCCAGTGAACAGTTCTAAGCCAGAGAATCACACCAAGTGTGCCATCACAGGACAGAGAGTTAGGCCAGAGCGGGAAAATCCAGGCAAGGAGACAGATCTGAGCACTTGCCAGTTGCCGCAGCTGCGGTAGAATCTGTGGCAGCAGTGGCGGTGGCTGTAGCCGCCATACCTGCAAAACAGAAAGTCCGGGACGAAGGCACCTGAGGGAGAGGCAGCAGGTGAGTGGATTCTACTCAACACCAGCAAGAACTGACAAGGAGCAGATATCTTCATCCTGCAGTTGGCAGACCAGAGACGACACAGGAACCAAGATTCTGGCATGAGTAGAAGCTTGACATCCTCACTACTTCTCAGGGATCAGAGGAGGGAAGGCCACCCCTCCCTTCCCCACTACCAGAGATCTCCATCTTTGATACTGACAAAGGCCTGGCTGAGCAGCTAACTCCAACTCAGGCATTGGAAGAAAACAAGAGTAATTTAGCAGGTCACAGGAACCTAACCTGACCTTCTAGGCTCAGCTCCACCCAGGGAAAAGTCCCCAGCACAGGCCAAAAGCCCCAGGATTGGATTTCTTCACTGGGTACACAGAGAGAGAGGCTGCTCCTCCCTACAACAGCCTTGAAAATCAATTGAAATACACTAAAAATAAACCCTGAAAAAGGCTCCAGGCTGGGCTCTGTGATGACTCAGAAGCTAGCCCCTCAGGGAAAAGCTACTGTTTGCTGAAAGGCCTCAACTCTACCCAGAACATTGCCTTATCACAGCATCTCTAACATAGAAGAAACAGCCATCTCCCTCTTTTGTGATACTCAAAGCAGATCTCCCACCCATTGAACTAGCCTGGGAGGAGGATCAAAAAATCCTGGGTAAGCAGAGCATTTTTCTCCCTGCTCATATTAACCAACTTAAGAAACCAACCAAGCTACAGCAAAATCAAACACCACAAGCAGACCAGAGACTCCAACTAGAGACAGGTTAAGGACACAAGGGAGATACAGGATCTTCCCATTCCCCAGAAAAAAAATCAAAGAAATTTCTTGCACCTTTTATCAAAAATTTTTTTCTAAAACTTTAAAAAAAATAATATTGAGCTTTAAAAAATTGTTTTCTATTAACTTTTTTTCTTCCTCTTATACTTTTTATTTTAAGGGTATAAGTGTGTGCTTTTTTCTCTCTTTTCTTCTTTTTTCTTTCTTTTCTTTTTTTTCTTTTTTGTTTAAAGCTACTGACTTTTTGATCCTTTTTTCTTTCCTTTACATTCTTTTCACCTTTTCTTCTCTTTTGTTCCTCTTTGCATGACTTAATTGTTCTTCTGCTCATCCTCATATATACACGTAGTTGATTATTAGATCTTATTCCACATTTTGTACACACTTAATCTGGAAAGGTATTACTCAATTCAAAACCTTTTAGACTTAAATTCATTAATATTAGTACTGCCTCTTTATATCTATATAATATTTTAAGCATTATTTTAATTTTTTCACATCTCCTTTTTATCTGTACCCTTATCTAATCCGATCCACAGTCTTCTGTGAATATTACGCTTTTAATTTTGCATAATTTTTAAGTGTTTCACTTTTTAACTTTTAATATTTTTTTCTATTTTTTTCTTGTCTCTTTTTATATCGTTCTCTTCTTTTTCTCTCTCTCTACTATCAATCTATCCAACCTATTTCCCACTTTGAGATTAGGACTTAGTTAACTCACCCTCTGCCTTTCCATATCCTTCTGTCCCTATTTTTACCCATATCTCACCCTAAACCTAATAATTTCTGGTTTGCCAAATTCTTCTTTGCTGTTCTTAACCCATTAATACATAGTTTTTGATGTTGAATAGATATATCTGTTGAACTAGAGTGTATCTGCAGACTTTGACTTAGCAACTACAGATGTTGGTTGATGATTACCTTAAGATAGTGATCTAGCACAAAAGTGTTACTTTCATCCCAAATGGGCAAGACAAGCAGAAAAACAAGAAAAATAGCAAGTCCGAGTATCTCAACTCCCAATCATGATAATCAGTGGAGAGAACAGATAATTAATAATCCAGACGAGAGCTCCCTAAAAGCTCTACAAACACTACTGGAAAACATGGTAAATGAAAACATTGAAAACCTGCAAAGGACTCTGTATGAGTATGATAGGGAGAGAGAGGAGGCAAAAGAAAGGCCAATACAGGAATATTATGAGCATGAGTAAGCTACTCAAAGACAGATACAGGAATTGCATGAGCAGCTTGAGAGCACTCAAACAGAAATAAATAAATAACAGGCTGAAATGAGTCAATGAGAGCTAGGGAATCACATGAACCAGAGGAAGTTAATCAAAGAGTAATACAGGAATTGCAAGAGTAGGATGAGAATACACAAAGATCATTAAAGGCATTCATGGAGTCCATAAATGGAGAACTGAAAGAACTCAAGGATTCCACAAAGAGAATGCTGAATGGAACCCAGCAGAAAGAATGGGAGTCCAAGGAAACCATAACCAGTCAACTAAGTGATTTGAGAATAAACACTGAACACCAAATTAAGGAAGTAAAGAAGTCCATACAAGATCTAAAGCAAAGCTCCAACAAAGAATTTGAAGCCATCAAAGCCAACCAACTAGAAAGAAAAGAAAAAAAAAC
>NW_012289136.1:0-3871 GCF_000151885.1 Dipodomys ordii | reverse complement strand
ATACATGTTTTTCTCAGCAACACATGGAACATTTTCCAAAGTAGTCCACATTTTAGGCCACAAAGCAAACTTGTCCAAATTCAAAAACATTGAACTTATACCTTGCATTCTCTCAGACCACAAGGGAATAAAAGTAGAACTCAACACCAAAAGCCACCAAAGAAAATCCTGTAACACATGGAGGCTGAACAACACACTTCTGAATCACGAGTGGGTCATGGAAGAGATTAGAAAGGAAATTCAAATGTTCATGATATTCAACAAAAATGATCACACAATTTACAAGCTCCTCTGGGACACAGCAAAGGCAGCACTCAGAGGCAAGTTTATAGCTCTGAGTTCCTACATCAACAAATTGGAAAGATCTGAAACCAACGGTTTAATAAGGCATCTGAGCCTCCTTAAATAAGAGCAGCAATATAAACCCCAATCCAGTAGAAGGAAAGAAATATTTAAAATTAAATCAGAATTAAATGAATTACAATCCACAAAAAAAAATAAAAAGAATCAACAAAACAAACAGTTGGTTCTTCGAAAAAATTAACAAAATTGACAGACCCTTAGCAAACCTTATCAGAATAAGAAGAGAACAACCCAAATAAATAAACTCAGTGATTAGAATAGAATCATCACCAGAGAAAAAAACGAGATTCAGAACATTATAAGGGAATACTTCTCAAAACTTTATGCTAATAAGTTTGAGAACGTGGCAGAAATGGACCTTTTCCTAACAAATATTGACATGCCGAAACTAACAAAAGATAAGTTAAATCAGCTTAATCGGCCCATATCAAGTATTAAAATAGAAACATCAATAAGAGCCCTCCCATCTAATTAAAGCCAAGGTCCAGATGGTTTTACAGCAGAATTCTACAAGGCATTCAAAGCACAGCTCACACCAATGCTCCTCCAACTCTTCAATGAAATTGAAAAAGAAAGTTCACTACCGAACTCATTCTATGAAACCATCATAACCTGTCGGGTCTTCGTTCGTCAGTCCCACGAATGATGGAAGGGGGCCAAGGAAAGGTAATGCAGCCGCTCGCCTGTTACCCAGCCTCCCTTAGCCCGGGAGATAATAAGACCCAGAGGTTAGTCAAGTCAAGCAGGAAAGCTCATATATTAACACAGAGCAGGCCCTTTTTAAAGAAAAAAAAAAGCAGCATGGCAGTGGAGGAGAAGGAACCAATCACTGTCAAGGTCACACCCTATCATGCACCTAAGTTTCCACGGGCTGGTTACACACTGAACGTTAACCAAATTGGACTCTACCCACTCAACTCCCTCTCAGAGCCATCTTTGGTGCCCATGTGCTCTACAGATTCCCCCTTTTTTGTTTTAAGGGCAGACCCACCTCCCAATTAGTTATCCTTTTCCCTCCTCTGTAATGGTTGTTTTAACAGGATTACATTGGTAAGAATAGCATTGGCCACGCTGGGGGTTTGAGGCAAGTCTGGGGGGCCTGATTCGCCAGACAAGGATAGGGAGGGCCCTCATGCATGATCCAAGAGCCTGTCCCAGTTACCTCAAATGCCCACCTAGCACAGTAATAAACATCAGTCCCACCACAGTTAGAAATGTCCAAAGCAGTTCAATTAGTTCCTGGGCATATATAAAAAAGTCAGTATCTTGTAAGGTCATTCTCTTCAGAATAGGTGAGCACCCTGGGTATTGGGAGTCCTATACATGCTGCACGGTGAATCCTCGTGGGCCCCCACACATAGGCCATTCTATTATAGTCCAGAAAAATATGAAAATATAAAACAAACTGCAGATGTAGCAAAGTAATCCTGGGCACCTGGTGTCTTTTAAGTAAGCCAGTTCCTGTACGTGCCTTTAAGCTAGCACAGGGGTCAAGAGGACCTTTGAGCTTTACTATCAGCTCCCAATGGCTTCTAACTTCTCCCCCTTCTTTGTTTAAAAAAGCGAACCCACCTGTCTTAGGTTGGGTGGATTGCCTTGTCTGCCTTATCCGTCATCAGGAACTTCTTCAGAGTGACGCTGAAGGCCCTGTCTTTGGTTGGTCAGACTGACACCCCCTCTTACCAGTCTCTGGCTGCAATTCCTCTTGAGGGAAATTCATTTCCTTGGAGCTTGATCTTATGTAACTGGCTGGCTAAGCTCATAATAGTTTTGTAGTGCACACAGAATGCAAGGAAAGCATTGCATTATCAGCAAAAGCATTATCAGGCCATAAATGTCATTAGCAGTCCTTTAATAGTCAAGAATGGGATAGCAGTCTTTGTCACTTCAGAGTCCAGAGGTGGGGCTTGTTCTAATCCAGCTATTTGCCTGTGGGGTTTAAAAAGATCTAAACTGGAAGCATAACAAAAGGTGATTGTTTAACAATACCTATGGATTCAATAATGCCGTTATACAAGCAATTAGGAAAAGGACAATTAAAGCAGGTAACATTAAAATAATTAGCTCCTACAGAAATATTAATCAGTCTGTACATAATGACATAGGGTGGTGATCAAAATGAAGGTCAGGCCACCAGGTCTAAGGGACAGATTCTCTTGTGGTGCTACTGATGATTTCTGCATTGCCAGTGCTGATCACTGCCCAGGTCACCCGTTGAGGTTGATGCAGATTCCGTAGGGCCATTGCCAGGACTGGGAGTGTCTGGACAGCTAACAGCTAGAGTATCACCATCTGTAATTGTTAGAGAACACAAGGCTTCTCAAGGGCTGGTTGCCCTTGGAGATGGTTAATTGTTATCTTTCTGGCTTTCCTCTTTTAAACTCAAGCCTAGGCCACTATAGCTGTTTTTCTTTTCTTGTTGGTTAGTTATCCTTGAACATCCTCCTGTATAGAGGAAATGGATAAAAACTTAAGGTTCCTCGAAGGTATCCAAATGGGCGTTGTCTCCCATATTGGATAAAAACGCATCCAAATCCCCTGCCCATAGTAACTAGGGGGTCAGGTCTTCTCCATTGTTGTGTCAGGAGGTCCTTTAGCTGACTTTTACTTGGGGCTTAGAGTTTAGTTGTCCCCAGTGCTTCTGAAATCTGGATTCAGTTGCCCTTTTTGAAAAATTTAAAATATTAATGGTAAACAAAGCTATGGACCTGTAAAAATATTGCCTGATGACTTTCTGTAATTGTAATAAATTCTTGGGGCATCGTGTCTTTTAGTTGGGCAAACAAGGGCACAAGACTATCTTTAGGGACAGAAACCCATGGCAACATCCAATTGATTTCCCCTAAAAGACTCTGAAGTTGGATTAAGGTTAGAGAGCCTGGAATATCCAGCAAAGGCTTAAGGGGACTGGACTGAGTCAAGGTAAGGTGGGACCCAAGCATTTTAAAAGGAGGTACATTTTGAATTTTATTGAGTGCTATGGTAAAACCCCCCTTTTTTAATATGGTAAGAACCTGAGCCAGAAGGCCCTCCAGGTGTCCGTGGTCTTAGTGCCCCAGAATTATATCATCCATAATCAACGGAGGTATCTAAACCTATCACAGGCCCTAAAAGTGTGGCCAAGTAGTGTTGCCAAAAGGCTGGGCTATTAGCCATTCCCTGTGGCAGCACCATTTGTTCAAACCTCCGATCAGGCTGGGAAAATTAAGAAAAGAGATGGAGAAAGAAAACTTCTCCCAGTCATCTGGATGCAGGGGGATATAAAAAAATCTTTAATATCAATCAAAGCCAAGGTATAATCTGAAGGTATAGTGGAAGTCCAGGGCATGCCTCTTAGGGGCGTTCCTACTAACTCCATCCTTTCATTTACCTAACATAGATCTTGGAGCATATGCCAAGCCTCAGAGGCTTTTTGAAACACAAAAACGGGTGTGTTCCAAGGACTCGAAGTAGGGTGTATGTGCCCAAGGTTTATCTGTTTCTCCACCAGAAGGTATAGAGCTACTAA
>NW_012289135.1:0-1251 GCF_000151885.1 Dipodomys ordii | reverse complement strand
TAGAAGATAGGAGGAGCTTAGACCATCAGAGCACTGAGTCAGAGGGAGTACGTTCACCTCGTTTGATTCCACTATGCTGTTCAGGGGTTCTCCATCAAATTGACCCATCTGTTCCTTTCAATTCTCAAGTCGCGTTGCTCTTCTAGGCGTAATATGCCTCTCCTCCTTTTTCTGTGAGATAGCATTACATATACTAAGCGTTTCACTTACTTGAGAGCATTTAGCTTCAGCCAGTATCTTTTCCTTTGAAGCCCCAAGTTAGACGCGAGATGTCCGGTCTTCGTCCATCCCACAAATGATGTATGGGGTCTGAGGAAAGGTAACGCGGATGCTATCACGATCCTCAGCATCCCTTAGCCTGGGAGACAATCAGACCCAACGGGGAGTCAAATCAAGCAGGAAAACTCATTTATTAACACAGAGCAAGCCCTTTTTAAAGCAAAAAAAAAAAAGAGCAGCGGCAGTGGAGGAGAAGGAACCAATCACTGTCAAGGTCACATCTTATCATGTACCTAAGCTTCCTCGGGCTGGTTACGCACTGAATGTAAAGCAAATTGGGCTCTGCCAATTTAACTCACTCTCAGCGCCATCTTTGCTGCCCATGTGCTTTACAATAACCCTCATCCCAAAACCAGGCAGGGACTCATCAAAGAAAGAGAACTGTAGACCCATTTCTTTTTTTTGTAGACCCATTTCTTTGGTGAATATTGATGCAAAATTTCTCAACGAAATTTTGGCCAATCAACTTCAACAATTCATCCAAAAAACCATCCACCACAATCAAACAGGATTCATTTCAGGTATGCAAAGCTGGTTCCATATACACAAATCAATTAATATAATTGATCACTTCAACAGGAGCAAGAAAAAGAACCACATGGGTATTTCAATAGATGCAGAAAAAGTATTGGACAAGATCAAACACCCCTTTATGATGAAGGTTCTGGAAAAATTAGGAATCCATGGAACATTCTTCAATACAATAAAGGGTGTATAAGACAAACGTGCAGCAAGCCTTATATTGAATCGTGAAAGACTAAAGCAATTTCCTCTTAACTGAGTAGGAGTCAAGGTTGTCCATTGGCTCTAGTGCCCTTCAGTCTAGTATTGGAATGCCTAGCTACAGCATAGACAGATGCAAACATAAACGGGATCCAGATAGGCAAGAGAGTAAACTCCCCTCTTGTAAATGACATGATCTCGTATTTAAGATCCCACAACTCACTCCCAATACTCAGCTGATCAAATTTG
>NW_012289134.1:0-4592 GCF_000151885.1 Dipodomys ordii | reverse complement strand
CGCTGTGTCCGCTGGGTCCCCCGCTGTGTCCTGCTGTGTCCCCCGCTGTGCCCCGCAGTGTCCCGATGTGTCCCGCTCCGTCCCCCACTGTGTCCCCCGCTGTGTCCTCTATGTGTCGCCGCTGTGTCCCGCTGTGTCCTCGCTGTGTCCCCTGCTGTCTCCCACTTTGTCCCATGCTGTGTCCCACTGTGTCCCGCTTTGTCCTCGCTGTGTCCCCTGCTGTGTCCTGCTGTGTCCCGCTGTGTGCCCCGCTGTGTCCCACTATGTTCCCGCAGTGTCCCCGCTGTGTCCCCGCTGTGTCCTCGCTGTGTTCCCGCTGTGTCCCAAACTGTGTCCCGCTGTGTCCCGCTGTGTGCCCCGCTGTGTCCCACTATGTTCCCGCAGTGTCCCCCTGTGTCCTCGCTGTGTTCCCCGCTTTGTCCCGCTGTGTCCCCCACTGTGTCTCGCTGTGTCTACTGCTGTGTCCCCACTGTGTCCCGCTGTGTCTCTCTGTGTCCCGCTGTGTCCTCGCTGTTTCCCACGCTGTGTTCTGCTGTGTCCTCGCTGTGTCCACCGCTGTGTCCCGCTGTGTCCCATTGTGTCCTCGCTGTGTCCCCCTCTGTGTCCCGCTGTGTCCCCCGCCGTGTCCGGCTGTGTCCCGCTGTGTCCCGCTGTGTCCCGCTGCGTCCTGCTTTGTCCCCCACTGTGTCCTGCTGTGTCCCCGCAGTGACCCCGCTATGTCCCGCTGTGTCCCACTGTGTCCCGTGGTGTCCCGCTTTTTCCCCCGCTGTGTCCCCAGCTGAGTCTCGCTGTGTCCCCACTGTGTCCTCTCTGTGTCCCCCGCTGTGTCCTGCTCTGTTCCCCACTGAGTCTCCCGTTTTGTCCCCGCTGTGCCCCGCTGTGTCCCGCTGTGTCCCGCTGTGTCTCCCACTGTGTCCCGTTGTGTCATCAGCTGTGTACCCCGCTGTGTCCCGCTGTGCTCCCGCTGTATCGACACTTTGTCCCGCTGGGTCCTGCTGTGTCCTCTCTGTGTTCCCCACTGTGTCCCGCTGTGTCCCCCGCTGTGTCCCGCAGTATCCCCCGCTGAGTCCCCCTGTGTCACCGCTGTGTCCCTCTGTGTCCCCGCTCTATCGACGCTGTGTTCTGCTGTGTTCTGCTGTGTTCTGCTGTGTCCTGCTGTGTCCTGCTGTGTCCTGCTGTGTCCTGCTGTGTCCCGCTGTGTCCCCCGCTGTGTCCCGCTGGGTCCCGCTGTGTCCCCCACTGTGTCCCGCTGTGTCCCTGCAGGTTCACCGCTGTTTCACGCTGTGTCCTGCTGTGTTCCGTGGTGTCCCGCTTTGTCCCCCGCTCTGTCCCGCTGTGTCCACTGCTGGGTCCCCGCTGGGTCCCGCTGGGTCTCGCTGTGTCCCGCTGTGTCCTCGCTTTGTCCCATGCTGTGTTAAGCTGTGTCCTCCCTGTGTCCCCCGCTGTGTCCCGCTGTATCCCCCGTTGTGCCCCTCAGTGTCCCGCTGTGTCCCTCTGGGTCCCCCACTGTGTCCCGCTGTGTCCCCCGCTGTGCCCCGCAGTGTCCCGATGTGTCCCGCTCTGTCCCCCACTGTGTCCCCCGCTGAGTCCTCTATGTGTCGCCGCTGTGTCCCGCTGTGTCCTCGCTGTGTCCCCTGCTGTCTCCCGCTTTGTCCCACGCTGTGGCCCGCTGTGTCCTCCTGTGTCCCCCGCTGTGTCCCGCTATGTTCCTGCAGTGTCCCCGCTGTGTCCTGCTGTGTCCCACTGTGTCCCGTGGTGTCCCAGTTTGTCCTTCGCTGTGTCCCCAGGTGAGTCCCCGCTGTGTCCCGCTGTGTCCCCCACTGGGTCCCGCTGTGTCCCCACAGGGTCACCGCTGTTTCCCGCTGTGACCCGCTGTGTTCCGTGGTGTCCCGTTTGTTCCCCGCTGTGTCCCCCGCTGAGTCCCCGCTGTGTCTGCCGCTTTGTCCCGCTGTGTCCCACTGTGTCCCCGCTGTGTCCCGTTGTGTCCCGCTGTGTCCCCGCTGTGTCCCTCTGTGTACCCCGCTGTGTCCCGCTGTGTCCCGCTGTGTCACACTGTGTTCCGTGTTGTCCCGCTTTGTCCCCCACTGTGACCTCGCTTTGTTTCCCGATGTGTCCCGCTGTGTCCCGCTGTGTCCCCCGCTGTGACCCGCTGTGTCCTGCTTTGTCCCCCACTGTGTACCTGCTATCTCCCCGGTGTGTCACACTGTTTCCCGCTGTTTACTGCTGTGTCTCCCGCTGAGTTCCTCTGTGTCCCGCTGTGTCCCAATGTGTCCTTGCTGTGTAACGCTCTGTCCTGCTTTCCCCGCTGTGTCCTGCTTTGTCCCGCTGTGTCCCCACTGTGTGCCCGCTGTGTCCCTCTGTGTCCCCTCTGTGTCGCAGCTGTATCCCCTCTCTGTCCTCTGCTGTCCCCCGCTTGTCCCCCGCTGTGTCCCCCGCTGTGACCCGCTGTGTCCCGCTGTGTCCCCCGCTGTGTCCCCACTGTGTGCCCCCTGTGTCCCACTGTGTACCCCACTGTGTCCAGCTGTGTTCCCGCTGGGTCCCGCTGTGACCCGCTGTGTTCCCAGCTGTGTCCCGCTGTGTACCCCTCTATGGCCCCCTCTGTGTCCCGCTGTGTTCCCCGCTGTGTCCCGCTGTGTCCCGCACTGTGTCCCTGCTGTGTCCCCGCTGTGTCCTGCTGTATACTGCTGTGTCCCCCGCTGAGTCTCGCTGTGTCCCCGCTGTGTCCCGCTGTGTTCCCCATGTGTCCCCCGCTGTGTCCCACCGTGTCCCACTGTGTCCCCCACTGTTTCCCCTGCTGTGTCCGGCTGTGTCCCCCGCTGTGTGCCGCTGTGTCCCGCTATGTCCCCCGCTTTGTCCTGCTGTGTCCCCGCAGTGTCCCTGCTGTGTCCCGCTGTGTCACACTGTGTCCCGTGGTGTCCCACTTTGTCCCCCGCTGTTTCCCCCGCTGTGTCCTCCGCTGAGTCCCCTCTGTATCGACGCTGTGTCCCGCTGTGTCCCGCTGTGTCCTCGCTGTGTTCCCCGCTGTGTCCCGCTGTGTCCCCTGCTGTGTCCCCCGCTGTGTCCTCGCTGTGTCCCCCGCTGTGTCCTGCTGTGTTCTCGCTGGGTCCCCCGCTGTGTCCCGCTGTGTCCCCCACTGTGTCCCGCTGTGTCCGACTTTGTCCCGCTCTGTCCCCGCTGTGTCCCGCTGTGTCCCCGCTGTGTGCCCGCTGTGTCCCGCTGTGTACCCCGCTGTGTCCAGCTGTGTCACCGAGGTGTCCCGCTGTGGCCCTACTCTTTCTCCGCTCTGTCCCCCGATTTGTTCCGCTGTGTCCCGCTGTGTCCCCCGCTTTGTCCTACTGTGTCCCCACAGTGTCCCGCTGTGTCCCGCTGTGTCTCACTGTGCCCCGTGTTGTCCCTCTTTGTCCCCCGCTTTGTTCTCCACTGAGTCCCCTCTATGTGGCCGCTGTGTCCCTCTGTGTGCTCACTGTGTCCCCTGCTGTCTCCCGCTTTGTCCCCCGCTGTGTTCTGCTGTGTCCCGCTGCGTCCTCGCTATGTCTCCGGCTGTGTCCCACTGTGTCCCCGCTATGTCCCCAGCTGTGTTCCGCTGTGTCCCGCTCTGTACCCCGCTGTGTCCCGCTATGTTCCCGCAGTGTCCCACTGTGTCCCGCTTTGTCCTCGCTGTGTCCCCCGCTGTGTCCTGTTGTGTCCCCAGCTGTGTACCTCGCTGTGTCCTGCTGTGTCCCTGCTGTATCGAGGCTGGGTCCCGATGGGTCCCGCTGTGTCCTCCCTGTGTCCCCTGCTGTGTCCCGCTGTGTCCGCCATTGTGTCCCATTGTGTCTACTGCTTTGTCCCCACTGTGTCCCGCTGTGTCCCGCTGTGTCCTCGCTGTGTCCCACGCTGTGTTCCGCTGTGGCCTCGCTTTTTTCCCCGCTGTGTCCCGCTGTGTACCCCTCTGTGTCCCCTGCTATATCTCGCTGTGTCCCCCGCTGTGTCCATGCTCTTTCCCCTCTGTGTCCCGCTGTGTCGAGCTGTGTACTGCTGTGTCCCCCGCTGAGTCCCGCTATGTCCCCGCTGTGTCCCAATGTGTCCTCGCTCTGTCCCCCGCTGTGTACCGCTGTGTCCTTCCTGTGTCCCATGCTGTGTCCCGATGTGTCCTGCTGTGTCCCCGCTGTGTCCCCCGCTACGTCCCTCTTTGTCCTCCACTGTGTCCCGCTCTGTCCTTGCTGTGTCCCCCACTGTGTGCCGCTGTGTCCTCGCTGTGTCCCCCGCTGTGTCGCGCTGTGTCCTTTTGTGTCACGCTGTTTCCCCGCTGTGTCCCTCTGTGTACCCCGCTGTGTCCAGCTTTGTTCCCGCTGTGTCTCGCTGTGTCCCACGCTCTGTCCCACATTGTGTCCCGCAGTGTCCCCCGCTGTGTCCCGCTGTGTCCCCCGCTGAGTCCCCGTTGTGTCACCGCTGTGTCCCGCTGTGTCCTCGCAGTGTCCCCTGCTTTCTCCCACTCTGTCCCCCGCTGTGTCTCACGCTTTGTCCCTGCTGTGTCTCACTGTGTCCCGCTGTGTCCGGCTGTGCCCCCACTGTGTCTCGTTGTGTCCAAAGCTGTGTACCACACTATGTGA
>NW_012289133.1:0-13523 GCF_000151885.1 Dipodomys ordii | reverse complement strand
TCCTCGCTGTGTCCCTGCTTTGTCCCTCTGTGTCCCCCGCTGTGCCTGCAGTGTCCCGCTCTGTCTCGCTGTGTCCTCGCTGTGTATCCGCTGTGTCCCCCGCTGTCTCCAGCTCTGTCCATGCTGTGTCTCACGCTTTGTCCCCGCTGTGTCCCACTGCGTCCCGCTGTGTCCCGCTGTGCCCCCACTGTGTCCCGTTGTGTCCACAGCTTTGTACCATGCTGTGTAACGCTGTGTCTCCGCTGTATCTACGCTGTGTCCCGCTGGGTGCCGCTGTTTCCTCGCTGTGTTCCCCGCTGTGTCCAGCTGTTTCCCCCACTGTGTCCCCCACTGTGTCCTCGCTGTGTCCCCCGCTGTGTCCCGCTGTGACCCGCTGTGTCCTCGCTATGTCCCGCTCTGTGTCCCGCTGTGTCCCCCGCCGTGTCCCGCTGTGTCCCGCTGTGTCCCGCTGCGTCCACGCTGTGTCCTGCTGTGTCCTGCTTTGTCCCCCACTGTGTCCCGCAATGACCCCGCTGTGTCCCGCTGTGTCCCACTGTGTCCCGTGGTGTCCCGCTTTTTCCCCCGCTGTGTCCCCGGCTGAGTCTCGCTCTGTCCCCACTGTGTCCTCTCTGTGTCCCCCGCTGTGTCCTGCTCTGTTCCCCTCTGTGTCTCCCGTTTTGTCCCTGCTGTGCCCCGCTGTGTCCCGCTGTGTCCCGCTGTGTCCCCCACTGTGTCCCGTTGTGTCAACAGCTGTGTACCCCGCTGTGTCCCGCTGTGTACCCGCTGTATCGACGCTGTGTCCCGCTTGGTCCTGCTGTGTCTCTCTCTGTGTTCCCCACTGTGTCCCGCTCTGTCTCCCGCTGTGTCCCTTGCTGTGTCCCCCGCTGTGTCCCGCTGTGTCCCCCGCTGTGTCCTTGCTGTGTCCCCGTTGGGTTCTGCTAGGTCCCACAGTGTCCCCCGCTGAGTCCGGTTGTTTCACCACTGTGTCCCGCTGTGTCCCCACTCTATCGACGCTGTGTCCCGCTGGGTCCCGCTGTGTCCTCTCTTTGTTCCCCGCTGTGTCCTGCTGTGTCCCCCGCTGTGTCTCTCGCTGTGTCCCGCTGTGTCCACGGCTGTGTCCGGCTGTGTCCCGCTGTGTCCCCCGCTGTGTCCTTGCTGTGTCCCCGCTGTGTCCCGCTGTGTCCCGCAGTGTCCCCAGCTGTGTCCCGCTGTGTCACCGCTGTGTCCCACTTTGTCCTCGCTGTGTCCCCCGCTGTGTCCCGCTTTGTGCCTGCTGTGTACCCCGCCGTGTCCCTCTGTGTCCCCCGCTATGTCCCGCTGTGTCCCCTGCTGTGTCCCTACTGTGTCACGCTGTGTTTCGCTGTGTCCGGCTGTGTCCTCGCTCTGTCTCCCTCAGTGTCCAGCTGTGTCTTCCCTGTGTCCCCCGCTGTGTCCCGCTGAGTCCCCTGCTGTGTCCCGCTGTGTCCCGCTGTGTCCCGCTCTGTCCCCTCTGTGTCCCTCTGTGTCCAGCTCTGTCCCTGTTGTGTGTCCGCTGTGCCCCGCTGTGTACCCTTCTGTGTCCAGCTGTGTCCCCTCTGTGTCCCGCTGTGTCCCTTCTCTTTCCCCCGCTGTCCACCGCTGTGTCCCCCGGCTGTGTCCCGCAGTGTCCCCGCTGTGTCCCGCTGTGTCCTACTGTGTCCCGTGGTGTCTCGCTTTTTCCCCTCTATGTCCCCTGCTGAGTCCCCTTGTGTCCCCGCTGTGTCCAGCTGTGTCCTCGCTGTGTCCTCCGCTGTCTCCCGCTTTGTCCCACGCTGTGTCCTACTGTGTCCCACTGTGTCCCTGCTGTGTCCCCCGCTTTGTCCCGCTGTGTCCCGCTGTGTCCCCCGCTGTGTCCTGCTGGGTCCCGCTGTGTCCCTGCTGTGTCCGGCTGTGTCCCCCGCTGTGCCCCGGTGGGTCCCGCTGTGTCCCCCGCTGTGTCCCCGCAGGTTCACCGCTGTTTCACGCTGTGTCCTGCTATGTTCCGTGGTGTCCTGCTTTGTCCCCCGCTGTGTCCCGCTGTGTCCACTGCTGGGTCCCCGCTGGGTCCCGCTGTGTCTCGCTGTTTCCCGCTGTGTCCTCGCATTGTCCCATGCTGTGTTCCGCTGTGTCCTCGCTGTGTCCCACTGTGTCCCCCCTGTTTCCCCGCTGGGTCCTGCTGTGTCCCGCTGTGTTCCGCTGGGTCCCCCGCTTTCTCCCGCTGTGTCCCCGCAGTGTCCCCGCTGTGTCCCGCTGTGTCCCACTGTGTCATGTGGTGTCCCGATTTATCCCCCGCTATGTCCACTGCTGAGTCCCCTCTGTGTCCCCGCTGTGTCCCGCTGTGTCCCCCGCTGTGTCCCGCTGTGTCCCCCGCTGTGTCCCTCGCTGTGTCCCCCTCTGTGTCCCACTGTGTCCCGCTGTGTAATCCGCTGTGTCCTTGTTGTGTCCCTGCTGGGTCCCGCTGTGTCACCGCTGTGTCCCGCTGTGTCCCCGCTCTATAGATGCTGTGTCCCGCTGTGTTCCCCGCGGTGTCCCGCTGTGTACCCGCAGGTTCACCGCTGTTTCATGCTGTGACCTGCTGTGTTCCGTGGTGTCCCGCTTTGTCCCCCGCAGTGTCCCGCTGTGTCACTGCTGGGTCCCCGCTGTGTCCCGCTGTGTCTCGCTGTGTCCCGCTGTGTCCTCGTTTTGTCCCATGCTGTGCTAAACTGTGTCCTCCCTGTTTCCCCCGCTGTGTCCCGCTGTGTCCCCCACTGTGCCCCGCAGTGTCCCGCTGTGTCCCGCTGGGTCCCCCGCTGTGTCCCGCTGGGTCCCCCGCTGTGCCCCACAGTGTCCCGCTTTGTCCCACTCTGTCCCACACTGTGTCCCCCGCTGAGTCCTCTATGTGTCGCCGCTGTGTCCTCGCTGTGTCCCCTGCTGTCTCCCGCTTTGTCCCACGCTGTGTCCCACTGTGTCCCACTGTGTCCTCGCTGTGTCCCCTGCTGTGTCATGCTGAGTTCCCGCTGTGTCCCAAGCTATGTCCCGCGGTGTGCCCCGCTGTATCCCACTATGTTCCCGCAGTGTCCCCGCTGTGTCCCCACTGTATCCTCGCTGTGTTCCCCGCTTTGTCCCGCTGTGTCCCCCGCTATGTCTCGCTGTGTCTACTGCTGTGTCCCCACTGTGTCCCGCTGTGTCTCGCTGTGTCCCGCTGTGTCCTTGCTGTTTCCCACGCTGTGTTCTGCTGTGTCCTCGCTGGGTCCCCCGCTGGGTCCCGTTGTGTCCCCAGCTGTGTACCCCACTGTGTCCCGCTGTGTCCCCGTTGTATCCACGCTGTGTCCCGCTGTTTCCCGCTGTGTCCTCCCTGTGTTCCCCACTGTGTCCCGCTATGTACCCCTCTGTGTCCCTTGCTGTGACCCACTGTGTCCCGCTGTGTACTGCTGTATCCCCCGCTGTGTCCCGCTGTGTCCCTGCTGTGTCCCAATGTTTCCACGCTGTGTCCCGCACTGGGTCCCGCTGGTTGCCCCCTGTTTCCCCCGCTGTGTCCCGCTGTGTCCGGCTGTGTCCCCTGCTGTGTCCCCTGCTGTGTCCCCCGCAGTGTCAGCGTTGTGTCCAGCTGTGTCCTCGCTGGGTCCCCCAGCTGTCTCCCAGCTGTCTCCCGCTCTGTACCCCGCTGTGTCTCAAGATTTGTCCCCGCTGTTTCCCACTGTGTCCCGCTGTGTCCCGCTGTGCCCCAACTGTGTCCCGTTGTGTTCACAGCTGTGTACCACGCTGTGTAACGCTGTGTCCCCGCTGTATCGACGCTGTTTACCGCTGGGTCCCGCTGTGTCCTCGCTCTGTTCCCCGCTGGGTCCCGCTTGGTCCCACCTGTGTGCCCCGCTGTGTCCCACTGTGTACGGCTGTGTCCCCCGCTGTGTCCCCCGCTGTGTCCCTATGTGTCCCACGCTTTGTCCCCCTGTGTCCACGCAGTTTCCCCGCTCTGTCCCGCTGTTTCCCACTGTGTTCAGTGGTGTCCCGCTTTGTCCCCCGCTGTGTCCCCAGATGAGTCGCCGCTGTGTCCCCGCTTTGTCCCGCTGAGTCCTCCATGTGTCCCCCGCTGTGTCCCGCTGTGTCCGGCTGTGTCCCCCACTGTGTCCCCCGCTGTGTCCCCGCAGTGTCAGCGCTGTGTCCCGCTGTGTCCTCGCTGTGTCCCCCGCTGTCTCCCGCTGTGTCCCCCGCTGTGTCGCGCTGTGTCCCCCGCTGTGCCCTGCAGTGTCCCGCTCTGTCCCGCTGTGTTCTCGCTGTCTCCCCGCTGTGTCCCCCGCTGTCTCCAGCTCTGTCCCCTGCTGTGTCTCACGCTTTGTCCCCACTGTGTCCCACTGCGTCCCGCTGTGTCCCGCTGTGCCCCCACTGTGTCCCGTTGTGTCCACAGCTTTGTACCATGCTGTGTAATGCTGTGTCTCCGCTGTATCTACGCTGTGTCCCGCTGGGTGCCGCTGTGTCCTCGCTGTGTTCCCCGCTGTGTCCAGCTGTTTCCCCCACTTTTTCCCCCACTGTGTCCTCGCTGTGTCCCCCGCTGTGTCCCGCTGTGTCCCGTTGTGTCCTCGCTATGTCCCACTCTGTGTCCCGCTGTGTCCCCCGCCGTGTCCCACTGTGTCCCGCTGTGTCCCGCTGCGTCCCCGCTGTGTCCCACTGTGTCCCGCTGTGTCCCACTGTGTCCCGTGGTGTCCCGCTTTTTCCCCCGCTGTGTCCCCGACTGAGTTCCCCTGTGTCCCCACTGTGTCCTCTCTGTGTCCCCCACTGTGTCCTGCTCTGTTCGCCACTGTGTCTCCCGTTTTGTCCCTGCTGTGCCCCGCTGTGTCCCGCTGTGTCCGGCTGTGTCACGCTCTGTCCCATCTGTGTCCCTCTGTGTCCAGCTCTGTCCCCGATGTGTGTCCGCTGTGCCCCGCTGTTTACCATTCTGTGTCCAGCTGTGTCCCCTCTGTGTCCCGCTGTGTCCCTTCTCTGTCCCCCGCTGTCCACCGCTGTGTCCCCCGGCTGTGTCCCGCAGTGTCCCCGCTGTGTCCCGCTGTGTCCTACTGTGTCCCGTGGTGTCCCGCTTTTTCCCCTCTATGTCCCCTGCTGAGTCCCCTCTGTGTCCCCGCTGTGTCCAGCTGTGTCCTCGCTGTGTCCTCCGCTGTCTCCCGCTTTGTCCCACGCTGTGTCCTACTGTGTCCCACTGTGTCCCTGCTGTGTCCCCCGCTGTGTCCCGCTGTGTCCCGCTGTGTCCCCCGCTGTGTCCTGCTGGGTCCCGCTGTGTCCCTGCTGTGTCCCTGCTGTGTCCAGCTGTGTCCCCCGCTGTGTGCCGTTGTGTCCCGCTGTGTCCCTTGCTGTGTCCCGCTGTGTCCCCGCAGGTTCACTGCTGTTTCACGCTGTGTCCTGCTGTGTTCCGTGGTGTCCCGCTTTGTCCCCCGCTGTGTCCCGCTGTGTCCACTGCTGGGTCCCCGCTGGGTCCCGCTGTGTCTCGCTGTTTCCCGCTGTGTCCTCGCTTTGTCCCTCGCATTGTCCCATGCTGTGATTCCGCTGTGTCCTCCCTGTGTCCCCCGCTGTGTTCCGCTGTGTCCCCCGCTGTGCCCCGCAGTGTCCCGCTGTGTCCCGCTGTGTCCTCGCTGTGTCCCACTTTGTCCCCCCTGTTTCCCCGCTGGGTCCTGCTGTGTCCCGCTGTGTCCCGCTGGGTCTCCCGCTTTGTCCCGCTGTGTACCCGCAGTGTCCCCGCTGTGTCCCGCTGTGTCCCACTGTGTCATGTGGTGTCTCGCTTTGTCCCCCGCTATGTCCACTGCTGAGTCCCCTCTGTGTCCCCGCTGTGTCCCGCTGTGTCCCCCGCTGTGTCCCGCTGTGTCCCCCGCTGTGTCCCTCGCTGTGTCCCCCTCTGTTTCCCGCTGTGTCCCGCTGTGTAATCCGCTGTGTCCTTGTTGTGTCCCTGCTGGGTCCCGCTGTGTCACCGCTGTGTCCCGCTGTGTCCCCGCTCTATAGACGCTGTGTCCCGCTGGGTCCCCCGCTGGGTCCCGCTGGGTCCCGCTGTGTCCCCCGCTGTGTCCTGCTGTGTCCCCGCAGGTTCACCGCTGTTTCACGCTGTGTCCTGCTGTGTTCCGTGGTGTCCCGCTTTGTCCCCCGCTGTGTCCCGCTGTGTCCACTGCTGGGTCCCCGCTGTGTCCCGCTGTGTCTCGCTGTGTCCCGCTGTGTCCTCGCTTTGTCCCATGCTGTGTTAAGCTGTGTCCTCCCTGTGTCCCCCGCTGTGTCCCGCTGTGTCCCCCGTTGTGCCCCGCAGTGTCCCGCTGTGTCCCGCTGGGTCCCCCGCTGTGTCCCGCTGTGTCCCCCGCTGTGCCCTGCAGTGTCCCGATGTGTCCCGCTCTGTCCCCCACTGTGTCCCCCGCTGAGTCCTCTATGAGTCGCCGCTGTGTCCCGCTGTGTCCTCGCTGTTTCCCATGCTGTCTCCCGCTTTGTCCCACGCTGTGTCCCGCTGTGTACCGCTGTGTCCTGCTGAGTGCCCCGCTGTGTCCCACAGTGTCCCCGCTGTGTCCTGCTGTGTCCCACTGTGTCCCGTAGTGTCCCAGTTTGTCCTTCGCTGTGTCCCCAGGTGAGTCCCCGCTGTGTCCCGCTGTGTCCCCCACTGGGTCCCGCTGTGTCCCCGCAGGGTCACCGCTGTTTCTCGCTGTGACCCGCTGTGTTCTGTGGTGTCCCGCTTTGTCCCCCGCTGTGTCCCCCGCTGAGTCCCCGCTGTGTCCCCCGCTTTGTACCGCTGTGTCCGTGCAGTGTCCCCGCTGTGTCACACTGTGTCACACTGTCCCGTGGTGTCCTGCTTTGTCCCCCGCTGTGTCCCCCACTGAGTCCCCTCTGTGTCACAACTGTGTCCCGCTGTGTCCTCGCTGTGTCCCCCGCTGTCTCCCGCTTTGTCCCCCGCTGTATCCCGCACCCCACTGTACCGCTGTGTCCTCGCTGTGTCCCCCACTGTGTCTAGCTGTGTCCTCCGTGTATCCCAAGCTGTGTCTCGCTGTGTCCCTCTGTGTCCCCGCTGTGTCCCGCTATGTTCTCGCAGTGTCCTCGCTGTGTCCCGCTGTGTCCCGTTTGTCCTCACTGTGTCCCCCGCTGTGTCCCTTTGTGTCCCCAGCTGTGTACCCCGCTGTGTCCTGCTGTGTCCCCACTGTATCGACGCTGTGTCCTGCTGGGTCCCGCTGTGTCCTCGCTGTGTTCCCCGTTGTGTCCCGCTGTGTCCCCCGCTGTGTCCCCGCTGTGTCCCTGCTGTGTCCCTGCTGTGTCGCCGCTGTGTCCCGCTGTGTCCTGCTGTGTCCTCGCTGTGTCCCACGCTGTGTTCCACTGTGTCCCCCGCTGTGTCCCACTGTGTCCCGCTGTGTCCCCGCTGTGTCCCGTTGTGTCCCCCGCTGTGTCTCGCTGTGTCCCGCTGTGTCCCTGCTGTGACCCTCTCTGTCCCCGCTGTATTGACGCTGTGTCCCGGTGTGTTCCGCTGTGTCCGCACTGTGTTTCCGGCTGTGTCCCGCTGTGTACCCCTCTGTGTCCCCCGCTGTGTCCCTCTGTGTCCCCTCTCTGTCCCCTGCTGGCCCCCGCTGTGTCCCCCGCTGTGTCTCGCTGTGTCACCCGCTTTGTCTCGCTGTGCCCCTGCAGTGTCCCCGCTGTGTCCCACTGTGTCACACTGTGTCCCGTGTTGTCCCGCTTTGTCCCCCGCTGTGACCTCGCAGTGTTTCCCGCTGTGTCCCGCTGTGTCCACGCTATGTTCCCCGCTGTGTCCCGCTGTGTCCACCATTGTGTCCACCGCTGTGTCCTCGCTGTGTCCCCCGCTGTGTGCCGCTGTGTCCTCGCTGTGTCCCCCACTGTGTCCCGCTGTGTCCCCCGTTGTGTCCCGCTGTGTCCAACTGTGTCATGCTCTGTCCCCGCTGTGTCCCGCTGTGTCCCTCTGTGTTCCCGCTGTGTGTCTGCTGTGTCCCGCTGTGCCCTCGCTGTGTCCAGCTGTGTCCTTTTGTGTCACGCTGTTTCCCCGCTGTGTCCCTGCTGTGTCCCTCTGTGTACCCCGCTGTGTCCAGCTTTGTCCCCGCTGTGTCTCGCTGTGTCCCACGCTCTGTCCCACACTGTGTCCCGCAGGGTCCCACGCTGTGTCCCGCTGTGTTCCCCGCTGTGTCCCACTGTGTCCCCCGCTGAGTCCCCGCTGTGTCACCGCTGTGTCCCGCTGTTTCCTCGCTGTGTCCCCTGCTGTCTCCCTCTCTGTCCCCTGCTGTGTCTCACGCTTTGTCCCTGCTGTGTCCCACTGTGTCCCGCTGTGTCCGGCTGTGCCCCCACTGTGTCCCGTTGTGTCCACAGTGTGTACCACGCTGTGTCTCGCTGTGTGCCCGCTGTATCGACGCTGTGTCCTGCTGTATCCTGGCTGTGTCCCCCGCTGTCTCCCGCTCTGTCCACCGCTCTGTCTCACGCTTTGTACCCACTGTGTCCCACTGTGTCCCGCTGTGTCCCGCTGTGCCCCCACTGTGTCCCGTTGTGTCCACAGCTGTGTACCACGCTGTGTAACGCTGTGTGCCTGCTGTATCGACGCTGTGTCCCGCTGTGTCCTGCTGTGTCCTCGCTGGGTCTCCCGCTGTGTCCCGCTGTGTACCCCGCTGTGTCCCGCTATTTCCCGCTGTGTCCTCGCTGTGTCCCCCGATGTGTCCCGTTGTGTTCCTAGCTGTGTACCCCGTTGTGTCCTGCTGTATCGACTCTGTGTCCCACTGGGTCCCGCTGTTTCCTTCCTGTGTACCCCGCTGTGTCTCGCTGTGTCCCCGCTGTATCGACGCTGTGTCCCCGCTGTGTGCCCGCTGTGTCCCGCTGTGTACCCCGCTGTGTCCAGCTGTGTCACCGCTGTGTCTCGCTGTGGCCACTCTCTCTCTCCGCTGTCCCCCGCTGGGTCCCCCGCTGTGGCCCGCTGTGTCCTACTTTGTCCCCCGCTTTGTCCTGCTGTGTCCCGCAGTGTCCCCGCTGTGTCCCGCTGTGTAACACTGTGTCCCGTGTTGTCCCACTTTGTCCCACGTTGTGTCCCCCGCTGAGTCCCCTCTGTGTCGCCGCTGTGTCCCCCTGTGTCCTCGCTGTGTCCCCCGCTGTCTCCGGCTTTGTCTCCCGCTGTGTTCCGCTGTGTCCCGCTGTGTCCCCGCTGTGTCCCCAGCTGTGTCCCGCTGTGTCCTGCTGTGTCCTCCCTGTGTCCCCAGCTGTGTACCCCACTGTGTCCCACTGTGTCCCGGCTGTATCGATGCTAGGTCCCGCTGGGTCCCGCTGTGTCATCCCTGTGTCCCCGGCTGTGTCCCGCTGTGTCCCCGGCTGTGTATCTGCTGTGTCCCCTCTGTGTCCCGCTTTGTCCCACTGTGTACAGCTGTGTCCCCCGCTGAGTCCCGCTGTGTCCCAATGTGTCCCAATGTGTCCTCGCTCTGTCCCCTGCTGTGTCGCGCTGTGTCCCCCGCTGTGTCCCACCGTGTCCCCGCAGGGTCACTGCTGTTTCCCGCTGTGTCCCGCTGTGTTCCGTGGTGTCCCTCTTTGTCCCCCGTTGCGTCCCCCACTGAGTCCCCGCTGTGTACGACTGTGTCCCGCTTTGTCCTCGCTGTGTCCCCCGCTGTCTCCCTCTCTGTTCCCCGCTGTGTCGCGCTGTGTCCCGCTGTGTCCCCTGCTGTGTCCCGCAGTGTCTCGCTGTGCCCCCACTCTGCCCCGTTGTGTCCACAGCTGGGTACCACGCTGTGTAACACTGTGTCCCCGATGTATCGATGCTGTGTCCTGCTGGGTCCCGCTGTGTCCTCGCTGTGTTCCCCGCTGTGTCCCGCTGTGTCCCCAGCTGTGTCCCCCGCTGTGTCCCGCTGTGTCCTCGCTGGGTCCCCCACTGTGTCCCGCTGTGTCCCCCGCTGTGTTCCGCTGTGTCCCGCTATGTCCCGCTCGGTCCCTGCTGTGTCCCGCTCTGTCCCGCTGTGTCCCCTCTTTGTGCCCGCTGTGTCCCGCTGTGTACTCTGTTGTGTCCAGCTGTGTCACCTCTGTGTCTCGCTTTGTCCCCTCTCTGTCTCCGCTGTCCCCCGCTGTGTCCCCCGCTGTGTCCCGCTGTTTCCCCCGCTTTGTCCCGCTGAGTCCCCTCTGTGTTGCCGCTGTGTCCCGCTGTGTCCCACTATGTTCCCGCAGTGTCCCCGCTGTGTACCGCTGTGTCCCGCTGTGTCCCCCGCTTTGTCCCCTGCTATGTCCTGCTGTGTCCCCCGCTGTGTCCCACTCTGTCCTTGCTGTTTCCCGCACTGTGTGCCGCTGTGTCCTCGCTGTGTCCCCCGCTGTGTCCCGCTGTGTCCTTTTGTGTCACGCTGTTTCCCCGCTGTGTCCCTGCTGTGTCCCTCTGTGTAACGCGCTGTGTCCAGTTTTGTCCCCGCTGTGTCTCGCTGTGTCCCTCGCTCTGTCCCACACTGTCCCGCCTTGTCCCGCTACCCCGCTGTGTCCCACTATGTTCCCGCAGTGTCCCCGCTGTGTACCGCTCTGTCCCGCTTTGTCCTCGCTGTGTCCCCCGCAGTGTCCCATTGTGTCCCCAGCTGTGCACCCCGCTGTGTCCCGCTGTGTCTCTGCTGTAACGACGCTGGGTCCTGCTGGGTCCCGCTATGTCCTCCCTATGTTCCCTGCTGTGTCCCGTTGTGTCCCCAGCTGTGTACCCCACTGTGTTCCGCTGTGTCCCCGCTGTATCGACGCTGTGTCCTGCTGGGTCCCGCTGTGTCCTCGCTGTGTTCCCCATTGTGTCCCGCTATGTCCCCCGCTGTGTCCTCCACTGTGTCCCTGCTGTGTCCCTGCTGTGTCCCCGCTGTGTCCCGCTGTGTCCCGCTGTGTCCTCTATGTGTCCCACGCTGTGTTCCGCTGTGTCCCCCGCTGTGTCCTGCTGTGTCCCGCTGTGTCCCCGCTGTGTCCCTCGCTGTGTCCCGCTGTGTCTCACTGTGTCCCTGCTGTGACCTGCTCTGTCCCCGCTGTATTAACGCTGTGTCCCGGTGTGTCCCACTGTGTCCACGCTGTGTTCCCGGCTGTGTCCCGCTGTGTACCCCTCTGTTTCCCCCGCTGTGTCCTGCTGTGTCCCCGCTGTGACCTCCTGTGTCCCGCTGTGTCCCCCGCTGTGTCCCCACTGTGTGCCCCCTGTGTCCCGCTGTGTCCCCTGCTGTGTCCAGCTGTGTCCCCGCTGTGTCCTGCTGTGTCCCCTCTCTGTCCCCTGCTGTCCCCTGCTGTGTCCCCGCTGTGTCCTGCTGTGTCGCGCTGTGTTGCCCGCTTTGTCCCGCTGGGCCCCTACAGTGTCCCCGCTGTGTCACACTGTGTCACACTGTGTCCCGTGTTGTCCTGCTTTGGCCCCCGCTGTGACCTCGCTGTGTTTCCCTCTGTGTCCCGCTGTGTACCCTTCTGTGTCCTCCGCTGTGTCCCGCTGTGTACCCCGCTGTGTCCAGCTGTGTCCTCGCTGTGTCCCCCGCTGTCTCCTGCTTTGTCCCATGCTGTGTCCCGCTGTGACCCGCTGTGTCCTCGCTGTGTCCTGCTGTGTCCCGCTGTGTCCCCGCTGTGTCCACTGCTGTGTCCCGCTGTGTACCCCGCTGTGTCCCGCTATGTTCCCGCAGTGTCCCCGCTGTGTCCCGCTGTGTCCCACTGTGTCCCGTGGTGTCCCAGTTTGTCCCCCGCTGTGTCCCCTGGTGAGTCCCCGCTGTGTCCCGCTGTGTCCTGCTGTGTACCCCGCTGTGTCCAGCTGTGTCACGGCTGTGTCCCGCTGTGGCCCATCTCTGTCTCCGCTGTGTCCCACTGTGTCCCCCACTTTGTCCCGCTGTGTCCCGCCGTGTCCCCTGCTTTGTCCTGCTGTGTCCCCGCAGGGTCCCGCTGTGTCCCACTGTGTCCCACTGTGTCCCGTGGTGTCCCTCTTTGTCCCCTGCTGTGTCCCCCGCTGAGTCCCCTCTGTGTGGCCGCTGTGTCCCTCTGTGTCCTTGCTGTGTCCCCCGCTGTCACCCGCATTGTCCCCCGCTGTGTTCTGCTGTGTCACGCTGTGTCCTCGCTGTGTCCCCCGCTGTGTCCCGCTGTGTCCCCGCTGTGTCCCGCTGTGTCCTTGCTGTGTCCACTGCTGTGTCCCGTTGTGTCCCCAGCTGTGTTCCCCGTTGTGTCCCGCTGAGTCCCCCGATGTGTCCGCCGCTGTGTCCCTGCTGTGTCCCTGGTGTGTCCCCGCTGTGTCCCGCTGTGTCCCGCTTTGTCCTCGCTGTGTCCCAAGCTGTGTTCCGCTGTGTCCCCCGCTGTGTCCCGCTGTGTCCCGCTGTGTCCCTGCTGTGTCCCACTGTGTCCCCCGCTGTGTCCCGCTGTGTCCCTGCTGTGACCCGCTTTGTCCCCGCTGTATTGACGCTGTGTCCGGGTGTGTCCCACTGCGTCCGCGCTGTGTTCCCGGCTGTGTCCCGCTGTGTACCCCTCTGTGCCCCCGCTGTGTCCCGCTGTGTCCCCCGCTGTGACCTGCTGTGTCCCGCTGTGTCCCCCAATATGTCCCTGCTGTCTCCCCGGTGTGTCCCACTGTGTCCCGCTGTGTACTGCTGTGTCTCCCACTGAGTTCCTCTGTGTCCCCGCTGTGTCCCAATGTGTCCTCGCTGTGTCATGCTCTGTCATGCTCCGTCCCCGCTGTGTCCCGCTGTGTCCTGCTGTGTCCCCACTGTGTGCCCGCTGTGTCCCTCTGTGTACCCCGCTGTGTCCAGCTGTGTCCCCGCTGTGTCCCGCTGTGTCCCCTGTCTCCTGTTGTCCCCCGCTTTGTCCCCCGCTGTGTCCCGCTGTGTCTCGCTGTGTTACACTGTGTCCTGTGTTGTCCCGCTTGGTCCCCCGCTGTGACCTCACTGTGTTTCCTGCTGTGTCCCTCTGTGTACCACTCTGTGTCCCCAGCTGAGTCCCGCTGTGTACCCCGCTGTGTACAGCTATGTTCCCGCAGTGTCCCCGCTTTCTCCCGCTGTGTCCTGGCAGTGTCCACCGCTGTGTCCCGTTGTGTCCCCAGCTGTGTACCCCGCTGTGTCCCGCTGTGTCCCCGCTGTATCGACGCTGTGTCCTGCTTGGTCCCGCTGTGTCCTCGCTGTGTTCCCCATTGTGTCCCGCTATGTCCCCCGCTGTGTCCTCCGCTGTGTCCCTGCTGTGTCCCTGCTGTGTCCCCGCTGTGTCCCGCTGTGTCCCGCTGTGTCCTCAATGTGTCCCACGCTGTGTTCCGCTGTGTCCCCCGCTGTGTCCTGCTGTGTCCCGCTGTGTCCCCGCTGTGTCCCTCTGTGTCCCTCGCTGTGTCCCGCTGTGTCTGGCTGTGTCCCTGCTGTGACCCGCTCTGTCCCCGCTGTATTGACGCTGTGTCCCGGTGTGTCCCGCTGTGTCCACGCTGTGTTCCCGGCCGTGTCCCCCTGTGTACCCCTCTGTTTCCCCCGCTGTGTCCCGCTGTGTCCCCCGCTGTGACCCGCTGTGTCCCGCTGTGTCCCCGCTGAGTTACACAAGTGTGCCACCTGTGTCCCACTGTGACCCCGATAAAAAAATAAAACCCGCTGTGTCTGATGAGTCCATACTCTGTTCCTGATGTCACAGCTTAAAACAGAAGAAAAAAA
>NW_012289132.1:0-12526 GCF_000151885.1 Dipodomys ordii | reverse complement strand
CAGCTTTGTGTGTCTCTCCCCCATGACATAACCCTTGTTTTCACTGTATTTGATGTTGGTATATTTTGTGGAGGGGAAGGGAAAAACATGTTGTATAAATAGGGATACAGGTGGTCCCATGCAATAATCAGATATACAACAAGTTATGTCGGAAAATGAACTTTACAACTTTGGCGCCTGGGTTGCTTTGAGGGGTAGATGGGAAGGAATGGTAAGGGGAAACAAAGGACGGGGAAACAATGTTTGATAACAAATGTAATCATTACCTTGCTCATGTGATTATAACCCTTCTGTGTGTATTTTCACAATAAAAATAATGAAATAATAAAGTAAAAATCCATGTCATTTTTTTTGGTGGTCGTGGGGCTGAAACTTTGGGCCTGGTCGCAGATTTCAATGAGCTCTTCTGTTCATTGATACCACTGTACCACTTGAGCCACAGTGCCGTTTCTAGTTTTCAAGTGGGTTATTGGAGATAAAAGTCTCAGAGACTTTTCTGTCCAGGCTGGCTTTGAACCACTATCCTCGATCTCAGACTCTCGACTAGTTAGGATTACATGCATGAGCCACCAAAGCCCAGATCCAAGTCAATGTATAAAAAGCAAGCTTATTGAAACTCTGGCTTTTTCCAATAAACAATCTTACTTTTGAGCATTAGTTTATAACTATGAGTTATTTTTAGATGTAACTGTGAACTTTTTAATAGAATAAAATATAATTTTTACTATTACTCAGTATCTCAAAAAATCCACTGTAATTGACATTCCCCAAAGTCAATTATTACATATTATATTACTCACTATTGTTACAGTCTATATTACATATAGTGTGAAGGGAAAATTGTGTGGACTATTTCATATAAATTAGTAGATGCTATTTTAGCATTATAAATTCACATCTGTGATTTTAAAAGAAGGAAAGAAGGTTACAATCAATTATAAATGTATAGTGTGTCCCAATTAAAGCAACAATTCTGAGCTCATACAGACAAAATTATTTTCTTTCCACTAAAGACTTTGAAGTAATACTATTTGAAATAGTGAGGTAATAAGAGGAAGAATTCAAATCATGTCAAACAATGTCTGTTTTATTCTACTACCCCCTCCACTAACAAGACCTATCCGGTCCCAGATGTCACAAAACTTCAAGTGTCTCTCTTAGAAATCTATTTCGAAAAGTTCTAAATCACTGATTCTTTTTGTACTTTCTGTTATATGAAACAAAATATAGACACAAAACAATTGAAATAAAATGCACACATATGTTGAAGTCACCAGAGCTGGAAAAACAACCAACAAAGTAGAAGTCCACCAGGAACACAAACATGATGTGCCCAGTTATTTTTAAGCACAAAAACCTCAAATACATGTTACCCTTGACTAGAACCATAAAGATAACTGTGTCTCAAAAATATGGTTGTGTTCATTTGCAATTAAATTCATCTAGATGACCCTGATATAGCAAATCCCTTGAATGGATCAAATTGTTTAAAAGAAATGTGACTGTAAGTGGAGTAAGATCTGCACATATTTAAGAGAATAAAATAACAAAAATCATGACATCTTAAAAAATGCAGAAATGCAATGAATAAGTTTAATAGTATCCATATTGAGACCTAAATTCTACTGATTTAACAAGAACAAAATATGCCAAAAATAGAATCTGAGCAGTGTACCTGAGCTGTAGCACCTGGCCCACCTGACAGCTCAGTGACAGACTGAGCTGGAGCTACAGCCCCCTGCCACATGTGCTGCCACCACAGAATTCATGGAGATGGGAAGCACACATTTGGGACGTCCAAGAGTAAATCTGCTTCGTCACAGCTGGCCTGATGAGGTGGACTCAGAATCCAGCAGTGGAGCTCCACCATCGATGCAGCCAGCTGTCAGCACACATCCAAACTATGAGGAATCCCTCGTGGTGTGTAAAGAGCAGATGTTGGCTCTGAATGAGCTGTTTTGGGAGAAAGCCAAGTGTGTATGCTGGCTGTCCCAGGAGAAGATGAAGAAAAGGAGAGTGCTGCAGGAGCTGCTGTTGATCCTCACAGAGGAAGGCATGGACAGCAGGCTCCAGATGCCAGCACAAGCTGAGCCTCCTCCGCCCCAATGCTGCTTCAGATGCATCAGGGCCTGTGGTGAGTGAAATGAGGGAGGAACAGAAAGGTTTTGAAGAATTGCAACTTGAAGACAGCGTGGAAACTTCCAGAGGAGAGGTCAGGGTTCTCTTCACCATAGAGGACTCCCCCAAGGAGCACGTCCTGCTGCAGATGCCCCAGATACAGATCTGCCCACAGCTAAGGCGAGGAGTGCTCCCTCCCTCTCTTCTGTAGACTGATGCAGATAATGACTCTCCATGTGACATATTGACTCTCAAAAGCCTTGGAAGCCACCAGAAGTACGTGGTCAGGTGCCTTCTCTCAGGCCTCTATCTGCTGGGTGATGAGAAAGTTAAACTGGGGGTTGGGTAGGGCAGAGGCTGCCGGGAGGTGGCCCAAGCTCAAGGGATATAATGGCCCATTGGTGGCCAGGGAAGATACCCATGTTATGCTCATCACAATAAATTGTTTTCAAAGGGGAAAAAAAGCCTCCAAAAAGATTTGTTCTTCCAGTCTTGGGGCTTGAACTAAGGGCCTGGCCACTCACCCTGAGCTCATTTTGAACAAGGCTGGTGCTCGTCCAGTTGAGCCCCACTTCCCCTTCCAGCTTTTTCTGTGTGGAATCAAGCCCAGGGCTTCAGTCATGCTAGGCGACCACTCTACCACTGACGCACCTTCTCAGCTAGGATGATTCACCCCTCCCAAACCCAAATGGCCATTCCTCAGATAAATAGGAAGTAGGGGCTAGGATGAATATGAAGCACTTCTGGTTCACACCAAAATACTTCCCCACCCCCTAATCCCACACCCTTAGTTGAAGTTTCTCTTCTACCATTGAGGGATGAGGGATGGACAGGGGAGTCCAGAGAGAGGAATATCAAGAGCAGTGGCTCAACATCCTCCCCCACACAAGGGGTCCTCTAGATTCCAATCTTACCTGACTCAATGTGGAGTCTATACTGTCTTCCCACCACTGTAAGGCTCAGGATGAAATAAAGGTCAACCCTGGGCTCAGCCCACACCCAGGGTGGAAGCTCCTAATCCCAGACCTACTTCCACCTCTGACTTTCCCGAGTTAGGCCAGACCCACCACTCACCACTATGTTGGTGGTGATGACCTCATGGATGGATTCAAGGAAGAAAGTCTATGGCAAAGAGTAGAAGCAGCAGGGTGAGCATGGCAGAAGGAGGTGGAATGATTGCTCTGGGATCTTCCTCCTTGGAGCCCTTCCTTCCATCCAGAGCCATGCTGACCCAAAGCATGGACAAGGCTAGGGGGTGAGACAAGATGGACCAGCACAGGACTAAGGATGCACTGCTTTGTCATGAAGCACTTGAAAATTCCAATTATATTTGGCCAATGCCAATCCCAAAGCCAACATGCAAAGCCTCTCCTTGTTGTTGTTGGACATGAATTCTGGCCCTGAGCTCTTATTCTCGAGGCTGGCACTCTACCACTTGAGCCAAAGGACCACTTTTGTTTTCTGACGGTTCATCGAGGATAAGAGTCTCACACACTTTCTGCCCAGGCTGGCTTGGCACCGTGATCCTCCGAATCTCAGCTTCCTGAGTAGCTAGGATGCCAGGCATGAGCCACCAGTGCCCAGTATGTGATGACTTTTGAAGGCATCTTGGCGATTTTGTAAAGGAGCCCCAAAGGGCCTGGATAGACCATGACCCAATTAAGGAGCTGGGATCAGAGAAGGATGACCTTCTACCCATTCTGTTCCCCAAAATTAAAGATGCCAGGTAGTGGTGTATGCATCAGACACCTAGACCAGTAGCCACCAGTCTTAGTGGGGAAAAAGTAGAGAATATCCAAAGATTGCATTATAGAAATCTCTGATTTTGCATGCATGTGGTGTGTGTGTGTGTGTGTGTGTGTGTGTGTGTGTGTGTGTGTGTGTGAACTCAGGGTCTAGAGTTTTCTTGCTCAAGGCTACTGCTCTGCCACTTGAGCCACACCCCCACTTGCTTTTTGATTATTAATTGTAGGTAAGTGTCTCAATGATTTTCCTGTCCAGGGTGACTTGGAAGCATGATGGAAACCCCAGGGAAGCAAGAGTAAACACACTCGCAGGTACAATCCCTACGGTGGGCCACTCCTGCCCCCTGGTGGCCAGATGCGGGATATGCAGCCCCGTGCCATTGTCCTCTAGAGTTCAATTTTGAGAAGTGACCAGGGCCAAGCTCACTTTTGTTCACCCTGATTGTTGATACCAGAGCACGTCTTTTCCACTCTAGGCCAAGAGATCACCATGAGGCCCAGCTTCCCAGGAGCACCAAGAAGAGAGAGGTCAGCTCCAGGCTGAGCTAAGAGCCTTTGCACACAGACACCCCAACTTGGCCTTCCTTATCACCATAAGACCTGTCAAAGAACAACCCAAAAAAAACAAAATTGGAGCTGTGCCTCCAAGTGGTAGAGCTCTAGCCTTGAACCAAACAGCTCAGGGATAGGGCCCCCAAATTTTGAGTTCAAGACCCCCAACTGACCCTCCCCCATAAAACACAGGTTGGCTAAATGTGAACTAGTAAGATTTGTGAAGTGTTTCTGAAGAATGGGGATACTAAGAAAGCACCCTAATTCTAATGAATGCTGAACGTTTGACATACAGCTATGTGCTGAGTCCTCAAAAAGGTGCTGTTTGCTGAGTCATCCCATAGGTTGCTATGTGCTGATTCCCTGAAAAGAGTGCGCGGTGCTGAGTTTTTCAAAGGATGCTGTGTGCCGAGTCCATTACACAATATACTGCATGCTGAGTCCTTCAAAAGGTTTGGTGTGCTAATTCATCCAAAAAGGTCCTGCTATGTGCTGAGCCCTTGAGAAGAGAGGGATGAGGTGAGTTGAGTGCTGTATGCTGAGTCCTTTTCACAGGGTGCTCTGTATTGTCCTTCAAAGGGTGCTGTGTGCTGAGTGCTTCCACAGTATGGTATGTGCTGAGTCCTGCCATAGTGTGGTATGTGCGGAAACCTTCAAAATTCTTCTATGTGCTTTCTTCGAAGGGTGCTATGCAATGAGTGGTTTACAAAGGGTGCTTTTTACTCAGCCTTTCAAAGGGCTATGTGGAGTCTTAACACAGAAGGTGCTATGTAATGAGCCCCTGGGACAGTGTGTTATGTGCTGAGTTTTTCAAAGCATGCAATATGCTGAGTCCTTTACGCTGCAAGCTATGGACTCCCTCTTTCAAAGGGTGTTGTGTGCTGAGTACTCTACACAGGGTACTATATGCTAAGTCCTTCAAAGGGAGCTGTGTGCTGAGTACTCTACACAGGGTACTATATGCTAAGTCCTTCAAAGGGAGCTGTGTGCTGAGTCCTTTACACAGGGTGCTTTGTGCTCTTTTTGGAAGTGTGCTGTGTGTCATCCCAAAGAGTGCTATGTTCTGAGTCCTTGAGAGGTAGTTATCCCCAACATCACATACACACACACACACACACACACACACACACACACACACACACGCACACACTCACACACATACACAAGGGTCACCATGCAACTTCTTAGTGTGTGGGAGTGAAGGGGGATGGAGGAGAATCTCCTCCAGGGGTAGAGCTGAGGGGAGATTCGATCCCTGGGGCAGGTACTGGGGTTGGGGGAGAGTCCTGAGCTGAGGTGATGCTGCAATTGCCATGGCCTGGAAGCCTTAGAGCTTAGTCAGGGTTATGATTGCAGCTAGGGATAGGGGGCATGGCCTAGGGGAGGAGTGGGCATGGCCAAGTGGAGGAGGGGGAGGGGCCCTGGGGTGCACTGTGGTGGCAGCGATGGGGGGGAGCAGGCAGGCCTGTGTGGTGGCCCAGGAGTGGAGTGGGGCCAGAGAGAGAGAGAGCAGAGAGAAGAGCAAGCACAAGCATGAGGGGAAGCTGTTCCAGAGGCTGGCGGCCGCTGCCATCAAAGCGCAGTCCTGAACAGGAGCACAGAGCACCTGGAGCCAGCAAGGCAGGCACATCACTGCGGGCAGCCCCACGGGGGCATGGCGGCCATGGCTGCCCTGTATCTGAGGTCCTGGCACGGGAAGCACGGCGGTGGCTTCGGTGGTGGAGGCAAAGGAAGCAGGCAGCTGAGACGGAGGTGGTGCTGTTGATGGCAGCTGAGGCAGGGGTGGCAGCAAGCACAGCCGCCGGCAGATGCCCCCTCCACCTCCCAGCAGCGCAAAGTTTCAAACATGCTCTGCCTGGTCTTATCTGAGGCCCCTTTTGCAGTCGCCCAGCAGAAATGGTAGGTCCCTGCCTGGCATGAGGCCCAAACCCAGTCCCTGCCCCTGGTCCTTGCACTCCGGGCCTGGGTGCACCCAGAGCCCTCGCCTACAGCTTCTCCCAGCAGCACGCATGTGTGTCCGCTCCATGGGACCACACCTGGCGACTCCTGCACCAGGCGAACCCCCTGATCCCCTCCTTCCCCCTCCCCCACAGACCCGGACCCTTGCCTCCTGTCTCCTCTCTCCATCCTGCCCGCACCTCCCCTGCACCCCACAGTCCACCCTGGCTCTGCCACAAATGCGCCCCAGGACGGGGTGGGTGTTGCTCCAAGGATCCCACCCCCATTCCTAGAGGCCAGTGTCCCAGGAAAAGGGCAGATACAGGGATTAGTGAGGAGAGGGCACCACAGAACCCCTGGCCTAGAGCAGTGAAAGCCACATCTGCACCCTTCCTCTCCCTGGTGGGAACCTAGTGGCTTTAGTCAGATGTGGGGAGGAGCACCTCCACACCTGCTTTCTCGGGTCTTTTCCTTTTTGCTGGGGGTGGGGGGTGTTGGATGCAGGAGTTAGCCCCCCTTGCTGTTTGAGCCCTTGTCTTCTGTGCTAGGTCACCCTTTCACCTGAGGAGGTCCCAGAAGAACCCACTAGGGAGGTGAGGGCACTGGGGGTCAGAAGGTGACTATCTGGGAGGAACACATCCCCTCTGACACACATACACCTGTCCTGTTCCCCGCCCAGCTGTCAACAGTACTCACAGGGTGATCACATTTCCCAGTTCTGCCTGCTTCTGCTGGTGCTCCTGGTCCTTCCACCAATTAGCCCAGAAGCATCTAGGCTGGAAGTAGGTAGTCCATCCATGTATGTAACCTTTATGACCCCATCAAATTCCCCAACAACCCTCCCACCCCAAGTCAGACACTTCTCTGGAGGCACCAGGACTGTTTGCTGTGTTTTCTCTCTGGGCTCTGAGGAGTCATCTGTCTCTGGATTCCTTGACCCAGTGTCCGGGCCTAGGGTTTTGGTGAATGGGGGTCAAGGCTGGTTGTTCCCAATGGAAAGGTCTGGCCCTGGGTAAAGGGAGAGGCAGGGTGGTTCTGCATTATTAGAGCAGTGTTCCCCTTGGGTGGGAGCCTCTGGTTCTGACAAGGGAACTGCCATGCTCGAGCTTGTACATTGCTCAGATGAGGAACCAACAAGCTCAGGAGAGACACTGCTCTAAGTCTGTGTGTGTGTGTGTGTGGGTGCGTGTATGAGAGAGAGAGAGACAGAGAGAGAGAGAGAGAGAGAGAGAGAGAGAGAGAGAGGGAGAGAGAGAGAGGGAGGGAGGGAGATATCGATCATCTTTCTCCTCGTACAGCCTGACTGTGCTCAGGTCAGTGATCAGTTGGCAAATTGCAGGTGCTGCATGGTGAGTCTTGTGTGATCCATTTGGATTTGTGTGTGTGTGTGTGTGTGTGTGTGTGTGTGTGTGTTGGGAGATTAGGAGATGAGAAAAATGAAAATATATTTAAGTCACCATATCTAAAAAGAGTGAAAGCAGTTTATTTGTGTGTATGTGTGTATTTGTTGTTCTTTTTTCATAATGCCCAGTATGAACCCAGCCACAATTTTTGTTTTCTCCTTCACCATTTCATGCCTCCTTTGTGGAAGGTTTCAATATATGTTCTTTTCCACCTCCCTCTTCCCCCTTCTTGCAGCCCATAGTAGCAGCTGGACCTGCATGGGACTCCCTAGGAGGCCTGTGTGAACCACATAACAGAGTGGACACCTGTCTTGTCTTCAGCCAGAAGGCTTGTGAGGCCAGTGTGACCACAGCCGCACTCTTCCAGCAGACACTCTGCTCTCATGTGTATAGTTGGAGTTAATTCAAGGGTTGGGAATGTGTCTGCCAAACATAATTAAGGAACGAGATGGGTGGGAGTAGGGCAGGGGCTGTGAAGCTAGGAGTGTCTGGGGAGTGGCGAACAGTGTAACATGGCAGATGCTTCACCACAACCAAGGATGAGAGGAGAAACTTACCCAGGGCATTGACGGTGTCTGTGGGCATCTGGGCAGGGGGCTCTGGGCCCCCACTGAGCGTGTGGATTCCCTCCTAGGGCAGTGCATCCGTGTGTAGTCCTCCCTGGAGTCCTGCAGTCTCCAATCTGTGTCCCACCTGGGCCGTTTCCAGCTGGACAGTGGTAGGCAAGTTTCTCCTCCTGGAGCCTGCTCAGTATCATACCGTGGCAGTTAGCTAGGGCTCTCTGAATGCCAGTTTCTGTAACCTGCTGTAGGCTGCTTGGAAGGAAAAGGGGACCACTGACTTTGGAACCGTTTAAGTTTGATTGGGACAAGTGAAATGCCACCTTTTCAAGGTTTTTTTTTTTTTTTTGAAGCTGGCAATTTCCACTAATGCCTGGGTTCATGGGTTAAATTAGATGAACCAATTCATCGGTCAAACAGTGACGTTAAAAGAGTCACAGGCAGAGTTCCCAAGCCAGATGGTCTCCTGCTATGAATGTCGTGCCTTGACTGCCTTTCTCTGGCAGCTGCTGATTCTACTACAGCTCTCTTTAGGGGGATGACCACAGTCGAGGATGTCATGGGGAGCAGAGAGTGACCTTGCCATCCCCAGCCTGCCAGCTGTGAGCAGAGACGATTTTCAGCACCTGAAGTGGAACCCGGGATGCCTCCAGAATCCTTTCTCTGTAACATGCAACTTGGGGGCCAGATATAGTGGGCCATCCTGTCTGGTCCTATAGAGAAGAAAGGAGACCACTTGAGCCAGGGGTTCAGCTCATTGCAACCTCGTTCACACCTGAGGGGGAATTAAGTGCCAGAGAGTTGGTCAGCCACTGGACAGAGATCTTTGAGAAGATAGGCATCCCAGTGGCCCCAGAATCCAGCGAGAACATCGTGGCTCACATCCTGGGAGCCAAAACAGTTAAGTGCGGTGGCACCAGGAGGGTGGGAAGAGGGAAGAGGGAGAACTGTGGGGTGGGAGAGCTACATCAGGCTTTGCCTCGCCCCCCCCACCC
Organism: Dipodomys ordii; assembly: GCF_000151885.1. Lineage (NCBI taxonomy): Eukaryota > Metazoa > Chordata > Mammalia > Rodentia > Heteromyidae > Dipodomys > Dipodomys ordii. The sequence continues at coordinate 3,215 of NW_012289132.1, read as the reverse complement.
CAGGATGCTTACATGAATCGGATGGGACTTTTCTGTAGTATGGTCATAGACAGATGCTCATTTAGTTATCCAACAAATAGTTACAGTGTGCGCCTTGATCGAAGGGGTGGGGGTTGTCATATATAATGAAAGGTTCCAGTGCTGGTTCCATGGCACATGAAGAAACCTTGGTTTGAACTGGATGCTGATGCTTCATGTCTGTCATGCTAGCTACTTAGGAGGCTGAGATGGGTGGATCAAAGCTTAAGGCCCAGGCAGGAAAGACTGTAAGACTCTTATCTCCAACTAACAACCAAAAAGAAAATGCCAGAAATGGATGTGTACCTCAGGCCGTAGACTGGTCGCCTTGAGTAAAAAGGCTCAGGCTCCTAATTCAAGGCCAGGAGTGAGACAAAGAAAGGAAACACAGAGAGAGGATGGAAGGATGAAGGAAAAAAAAGAGGAAAGGAAGGAAGAAGGGAGCATATGAGCTTTGGTTTGGAGTCCCTGGATCAAGGAAACCAACCACTCACAATCTCTGTGGGTAACATTTCAGAGCCTAAAGCCAGTATGTAGGACTAAGCCACTGATCCTTCAGCAACTTCATGACATCCAGGAGCTGTGTGGTCACCAACTGCAGGGAGAAGCAGACTCAGGAAGGACCTAGGGCTCAGGGTGTGTCACCAGGTTTCAATTATCCCATCCCTAGCAAGTTTATTTCCTGGTCAGATAATAAGAAATTGTCTAAGGGCTAGGGAGGTGTTGGGGTGAGGGAGTGTCCAGGGCAAGGGCAAGGCATAAGCAGGAAGATGAAGAGGTAGGACGATCCCAGGTCAGGTGTGTCAGCCCACTGAAACCATGACCTCTCCTGACAATATAGACCACCAGTTATGGAGTCTTTGACCCAGCCACACTTCTATTAAGAGTCCTGGAACCTTGGGTTCACCATTGACTGCCTGGCTGTTGTCCACCGCAGGATGCCTGTGCAGTACATCCTTGGGGACTGGGACTTTCCATGGCTCAATCAGAAGATGACACCCCCGGTGTTCATTCCTCCACCAGAGACAGAGGTAAGTGAACCACTGGCACAGGACAGCCAGGGAATGAGGACGGGAGTCGGGACCCGAGTGACGTCAAGACTTCCTCTAGGGGGCGCTAGGACCACGTGACTGCCATTCTCAGGGGCAGAGGTGGGTCTCTGCTGGCTCAACCTTTAGTCTACATGGCAGTCTGGGATTCAGAGAGGGCTGACTGAAGGTGGGGCAGGCTTGGGTTGAGGCTGATGGGAAAACAAGAGCTACTGGGCTCTGAGCAGGGTTGTTTCTTTGAGGATACTCACAACCTAAGAACATTCCTGAGATGGACCAGCACTTTTCTCCTTCCAGAGAGAGAGGGACCTAGAGCCCCTCCAGTTGGAGTCCCTTGGCTGAGAAATCCTTTCATATTCACATCCTGTGGTTGGATAACTAAAACTCACCTTGCTGCCCAGTGTCAAGGCAGGACAGTGAGAGATCCTGAGTCTTTGATAAGGTCAGAGGATCCTCAGTATGAGTTTGTACTTGAATGTCCTAACTTGGTGCATGGTCAGTCCCATCTAAGACTGCCATGATGTAGGACATAGAATCTAGAGAATCAGAGCCGGATGGGGTCTGTTCTGGGAGTCTTGAGTATTATGTGTGAACTTTGAGCTCAGGTGTGCCAATCTGCTTCCCTTTCTTGGGTGGTCTTTGCTAGAAAAAGCTTGAAACTAAGGACCGGATCTTATCCCTTGTCTTTGATGTTTAAAGCTAGCACTCTACCATTTGAGCCAAAGCTTCACTTCCAACTTTTTTGGGAGTTTAATTGTAGAAAAAGAGTTCTAATGGGCTTTGCTGCCAAGGGTGGAATCCAACTGTAGTCCTCAGATCTGGCTCCTAAGGGGATAGGATGAAAAGAATGGAAAATTATCTTTGGCCGGGTGCCAGTAGCTCATGGCTGTCATCCTAGGTACTCAGAAACTGAGATCTGAGGATCATGGTTCAAAGCTATCATGGGGAGGAAAGACCCTGAGACTCATCTCCAATGGACCACCTGAAAACTGCAAGTGGTGCTGTGGCTCAAGTAGTAGAATGCTTGCCTTGAGTTGAAGAGCTCAGGGACAGCACCCGGGCCCAGAATTCAAGCCCCACAACTGAAATAAAGAAAGAAAGCAAACCATCTTTGCCTGCAAAGGATGGTGGAGGTGTGTGGGGGGGGATGGGGAAGGATGCTGTGGTTGGGAGACCAGGTGCTGGCATCACTGCAGACATTTTTAAGAACTCCCCAAGTTTGCCCCAGTTTGAAGCCAGAGCTTCAAGAGGACTTGGCCTGTGGCAGGCAGGGATTGGGCAAATGGGTGCAGGGGTGGGATTATTGTGTCTGTATTCTCTCCATTGAAGGATGGATTTGGATGCTGGGTGACAAGGTCTGAAGTTAAGGGTTGCAAGAAGTGTGTGGCCTGACGAGGATGGGTTTCTTCTGGGTATGTGAAGTTGGCTGAAGCTGGAAGCCGCTGGTGGCTCACAACTGTCATCCTAGCTACTCAGAAGGCTGATATGTGAAGACCATGGTTCCAAACCAGCTTGGGAAGAAAACTCTGTGAGACTTGATGTCCAATGACCACCAGAGAACAGGATTTGGCGCTGTGGCCCAAGTGGGATATTGCTCACCTTCAGCTGAAGAGCTGAGGGACAGTGCCCTGGCCAGGAGTTCAAACCCCATGACCAACTAAAAAATAAGGGGGGGGCTAAGTTTTCCGCATAGCAGTGTGGACAGTAGGAACCCCCATGTTGGACTATGAGACATTCCAGATATGTGAGAGGCTGACTGGTTTTTCTATAGTGGGTCTAATGTCGGTAGTGCCACCTTCTTGAAGGTAGGATGTGATCCTAATGGAGACAGTCCATGGTTCTGTTCTCAGGGACTGCTGAAGCCTTGGGCTGTCCGTGTGTGTGTGTGTGTGTGTCTGGGTCTTTGTCTGTGTCTGTGTCTATGTCTGTGTCTGTGTGGGTTTGGTGTTAGAAGACCTGGGCCTTGAACTCAGGGTCTAGGTGCTGTTCCTGAGCTTCTGTGCTCAAAGCTATTGCTCTGACACTTGAGTCATAGCTCCACCTCTGGCTTTTTGGTAGTTCACTGTAGATAAGAGTCAGACATTCTTTCCAGAATGGGCTGGCTTTGAACCCTGATCTTCAAACCTCAGCCTCCTGAGTAGCAAGGAA
>NW_012289131.1:0-999 GCF_000151885.1 Dipodomys ordii | reverse complement strand
CATCAGGTCCCCGCCGGCTCCGCGCGGCCGGCGCCCGTCCCCGCCGCGTGGCGGTCGCCCTCTGCTGTCGCAGGCGCGGCGTGGCCTGGCCCCATCAGTCCTCCTTCTCTTCCTTGCGTGCCCCGAAAGTGGAGACTAGGGAGTGGGGCGGCGTCAGCACCGCACCAGTGCCGCCAGGCGCCGTGCACGCCCCGCCCCGCCCCCCCCCCCCCCCCCCGCCCGCCCCGGGTACCCACACTCCTCGCGGGCCTTCATGCGGGCGAAGAAAGAATAACTCTTGGTGCGGCGGTAATTCTCGGAAGGGTCATCCAGCGCCCCCCCCCCGCCCTTGTACTGGTCCCACTTGTCCCGCACGTCCCCGCCCTTGATGGGGTCCTGGATGCCCTGGTCCTTGGCCCCCAGGCCGCCAGATTCACTCCAGCCTGAAGGGGGAAGTGCGGGGCGGTCAGCGCGGGGCGGTCGGCTTGGCGGAAGCTGGGCAATCACGGGCCCCGCGCGAGGCGCACGCACCCCAACTGGCTGCGGCCGGGCCGGGCCGGGCGCGGCCACTTACCCATCTTCCCCACATCTGATGCCCCTTGTTCTCTTCCCCTAACCTCCAATCAAGGATGGGAAGCGCCCAAATCTAACCCCGGGCAGCAGAATGAACTGCAGCGGGGGAATTTTGGCTTGGTGAAGGGGGCTCCCCACCTCGAATCCCCTCCTCCCCACCCTGTTACACACACAGATGCGCCACCAAAGTGGTTGGAATCCGGCCAGGCGCCCTGGACCCCCGGAAAAAGGGGGCGGAGGGTGCGTTCCTAAAGACCGATCGGTACTTCCAGGAGGTGGAGGATGTTCTGAGCTTGATCAAGGCTGGGCGTCTGGAGAGTACGCATTAGATCCAGTGTTGGATGCTGAATTTAGCTGCTTTTCATATCTTGTGACGTTTTAGAGACTCTTGAAATCGGTGGCGATAGTAATTGAGACGGAAATGGAAAATGGGTTCACCAATCTATA
>NW_012289130.1:0-1166 GCF_000151885.1 Dipodomys ordii | reverse complement strand
GAGCTTGCAGGATTTGATAGGAACGAGAGGATAGCAGATGACAGACGCCGGCCTTATATCCCCACCTTCTAAATTGGACGATGCGGCGCAAGATACGAGGATCAGAGGACCAGACAAGGACTGCAGTCCTCAGCGGTAGCAGCTCCACCTCCGGCGCTTAAGCAACAAGCCCATGGCGTTCATCAGTGCGGCCTGACAACACCGGTGGGTGGGTCGCGCGCCAGGTCCACGGCCACTCAGCAGCGACAGCCACACTTCACGGGGGCCAGCGGCGGGGCGCGGCCCCACCCCGGCGTACAAGTCCTTTGGGTCTAGGCATCACAACCGCACAGAATCCTCCCTGGGCGCACGGCCCACGGCGGGGGCCGGCAGTTCCCCCAGACCCAAGCGACCGCCACCTTGTCGCTCCACAGAGCACCCGGCGCTTCCGAGGCCGCCGCGGGCGGAGGGCGGGTGCGGGACTCACGCTGCTGCTGCTCCAGCGCCAGCTTGCACTTGTAGTAGCTGTAGAACTCGCCCCCGAACAGGAACGAGAACTTGGGGTTGTCCTTCTGCTTCTCCATCGTCATCTTCTCAAACTCGGGCCCGTTGCGCGCCACGAATTGGGCGAGCTTGTCGATGACATTCCGGAGCTCCTGGTCTGCGGGGCGGAGGGGGGCGGGGATGAGGGGGGGAGGGAGGGAGCGCGCGCCGCGCGGCCCGGCCCCGCCCGGCCCCCCGCACGCCGGCCCCGCCCGGCCCGGCCCCCCGCCCGGCCCCCCGCATCCCGCGCGCGTACGGGTCCCGGCAGGGGTCACCCGCCCGCCGGGAACGCGGGGCCCGCCGGGGAGGCCGCGGGCGCCGGCGCGAGGCCCCGCCCCGCCCCCTCCCGGGCCCGGGCCTCGGGAACGCGGGCCCGGTGCCCGACCGGGAATCCCGTTTTAGAAACACGCGGCCCCGGCTCGGGGCCGGGTTTCACCGTCCGGCGGCAGAAGCATCTCTTTGGTTTCCGGTCTTAAGAACCTCCTGCGCCTCCAGACATGGTAATTGTGCCTGCAGTGGAAATCGCCCATAAATGTCTCGAAAAGTCCCGTGTGTGAAAGCAGTCTCGAACGCTAATTGTCTGTCACTTACAATTCTTGGCTTTCTAAAATCTTATTATTTATGTTTGGTCGGGGGGTTTTCTT
>NW_012289129.1:0-1609 GCF_000151885.1 Dipodomys ordii | reverse complement strand
GCTGTCAGGAAGCCGGAGCAATCTTTATGGGACAGCTCAAGGGGATAACCTCAGATCTAGCTTGTGCTCCACGATCTATGGCATACCTCGGATCCAGCAGGGAGTTCAACTGGCAGCCCAAAGGCCTCACTTCTTCGAATCCAGGCCCCCACCTACCAGGTGCCGCCCCTGCAACGGGAGAAGGAGGTCCCAGGAAGCTGTGCCTTTCAAAAGGTCTCATAGTGAGTGAGAGTCATCAATCCTGTCCTATCGCCGCCCGCGCCGGGACCCGAGGCCGCCACCGCCGCTGCCGCCGCCGCCGCCATCCTGCCCGAGCGGCCGCCCCTTCCCGCCCGCCCGACTGCCCGACGCCGGCGGGGGCGGGGCCGGGCGGAGGCGGGCCCGCCGGCCAGCGCCGCTCCTCATTGGCTGCCGCGGCTGCGCGTCAGCGCCGCGCGCCCCCCGACGCGCCAGCCACCACGTCCCGAACGCGGGCCCCGCCCACCCGCGGCGCGCTTCCGGCAGCGCAGGGGGGCGTTCCCGGAAGCCGAGCGGGAGGCCCCGGGCCGGGCGGACGTGCGGGTCGGCCCGGGGGGCCCGGGGCGCGTGGATGTCAGCCGGGGGTCGCTGCCCACCCGCACCCGCCCCAGATGGGCGACGGCGCCCGGATGCCCAGGGCGCGCGGGAGCGGAGGCCGGGCCGCGCCGGCGGACCAGCGCGCCGCCCCGAGCGCCGGGGAGCCGCAGGTCTCGCCACTCCCACCCCGCCAGCCCGCGTGGGCCCGGCCCGCGGGCCCCCGTGTCGGGCCGCAGACACGTTCCCACGAGGCACAGCCCCCCGCGTTCCCCACACGCTTCCAGCTTGGCCCTGGGGTGCTCGCGGGCGGGCGGGCGGGCGGGCGGGCGACCCGGCCGGAACCCCGGGCGCCGGGGCAGCGGGGACGGGGGCTGGCCGGACGGGGGTCGCTGCGGGGGAGCGGGCTGGTTTGCTCCCGGCTTTAAAGCTGCCACTTTTGAGCACAAGGTCACTCTTCCTTACTTAGGCCCTGAAGCTGTATGGAGGGCAAGACGACTGTCTTGGGAGTGAAAAGCCTGTTGAGCCTCAGCTCGGGGCTCAGGGAGAGACAGGAAGGGCTGCGCCGATACTACACCAAATCAAGGGAGAGAAAGTTCACTAGGTAGCAAGGCAGCTCAGCCTGGGCTGGGCACAGCTTGCCTGCCAGACCCGTGCCTCTCAAGGACTTACTTTCAGGGCGAGGGCTGGCGAGGGAGGCCCGGGACCTGGGGGACAGCTCTGACTTGGGCAGGCAGAGGCCCCACAAACAGCAAGGCCAACGGGCAGCTTGGCCGCTGTGTGCTGCCTCCAGGCCAGCGGCTGTGGGTCCCGGATCTGCGTGGACAATCCAAGTCCAGAAAAGGGCTGCTGCTCGGCTGCGTGGGTCCAGAGGGGAAATGACTCACACCCAGGCTGGTTTGTGCAAATGTTTTTTTTTTTATTTCCACATTTATATCACAAGGTGTCCACTTACTGGACCAAATAGCAAAGTTTGCTTCCTTCTGCATCCAGAGAACACAGAAGTCTAGTACTGTACATTCACTAAGGCTCTTGTTTTTGCAAATCGCATTTATGA
>NW_012289128.1:0-2481 GCF_000151885.1 Dipodomys ordii | reverse complement strand
TCAATCCCTAAGCCCCAAGTGAAAGTCAGGTGGAAGGACCATGAGCAGGGGCTTTGCATGCATTTTTCCCACAGCGAGCGAGTTACCATTTGGATCCTTGCCAGGAACCTTAAGTTTTTACCCATTTCTTTTACACAGGAGGATACCCAATGTTAAACAAACCAACAAGAAAAGAAAATGGCTATGGTGGCCGAGGCTTGTGTTAACAGGAGGGAAACTTAAAAAGGTAACTTAAACATCCCAAGGACAACCAGCCCTTGAGAAGCTCTTTTGTCCTATAACAATTGCAGATTGTGATACTCCAGCTGATGGCTGTCCTGATGTTCCCAGTCCCAGCATTGGCTACAGAATCCACATCAAACCCAACAGGTGACCTGGACAGTGATCAGCACTGACAATGCAGAAATCATCAACAGACCATAAGAGAAGCTGTACCTTTGACCTTGAGGTCTGACCTTCATTTTGATCACCACCCTATGTCATTATGTATGGACCGTTTAATATATCTGTAAGAGCAACTTATTTTAATATTACCTGCTCTAATTGTTCTTTTACTACTTGCTTGTACAACCACCTTTTGTTATGTCTAAAATCTGCTCCAGAACAACCCACACCTATGGACTCTGAAGTGGCAAAGACTACTATCCCATCCCTGACTAATGTTAAAGGACTTCTACTGACATTGCTTGGCCTGGGAATGATTTTGCTGATTGTTATCTATGCCTTCCTTGCATTATACGTACACTGCAAAACTCTTATTAGTTTAGCCAGTCAGTTACATAAGATCAAGCTCCAAGTGAATGAATTTCCCCTGAGAGGAACCACAGCCAGAGATGGGTAAGCAGTGGTGTCAGTCTTACCAACCTAAGACAGGGCCTTCAGATTCGTTCTGAAGAAGTTCCTGATGACAGGTAAGGCAGACAAGGTGATCCACCCAACCTAAGACAGGCTAGTTTGCTTCTTTAGACAGAGATGGGGTGTTGGAAGCCAACAGTAAAGTTTAAAGGTCATCTTGACACCTGTGCTTGCTTGAAGGCACATACAAGAACTGGCTTACTTAAAAGACACCAGGTGCCTGGGATTGCTTTGCTATGTCTGCAGAGTTTGTTTTAAAATTTCCTTGTTTTCATGAGATACTCTAACTGTAGTGGGGCTGTTTATTACTGTGCTAGATGGGGGTGTGAGGTAACTGGGATGGGCTCTTAGATCTTGCACAAGGGCTCTCCCTATTCTTGTCTGGCAAATCTCAACCCCCAGACTTGCCTCGAAACCCCTGCATGGCCAATGCTATTCTTACCAATGGAATCCTGTTAAAATAATCTTTACAGAGGAGGGGAAAAGGATAACTAACTGGAAGGTGGATCTGCCATTAAAAAAGGGGGGGGGAATCTGTGGGGCACACAGGCAGCAAAGATGGCCCTGAGAGGAAATAGAATGGGCAGAGCTGGATATGTTCATGTTCAGTGTGTAAACAGCTCATGGAAGCTTAGGTGCATGATAAGGTGTGACCTTTATAGAGATTGGTTGGTTCCATTTCCTCCCCTCCCACACAGTCTTTAGCTTTAAAAAGGGCTTACTTTGTGTTAATACTCGAGTTCCTGCTTGACTTGACTCCCCGCTGCGTCTGATTGTCTCCTGGGCTAAGGGAGGCTGGGGAAAGGGGAAGCAGCCACACAGACCTTTCCTTGGGCCCCATCTGTCTTTCTTGGGATGGACTAAGACCAGACAGGCAAACTTCTTGCAGTCATCTGGACGCAGGAGGATAGAAAAAAAACAATCTTTAATATCTATCACAACCAAGGTATATTCTGAATGTATAGTGGAAGTCCAGGGCATACCTCTTAGGGGTACTTCTACTTTGCTCCATCCTTTCATTTACCTTACATAGCTCTTGGAGCATGCACCAGGCCCCAGGTGCTTTTTGGATAACAAATACAGGTGTGTTCCAAGGACTCACAGAAGGGCGTATGTACCCAAGCTTTATCTGTTCCTCCACCAAAATTTGGAGGGCTAAAAGTTTAGGTTTGGTCAATAGCCACTGCTCCACCAAATAGGGCATCCCAGTTTCTACCTATGGGAGGTACTCGGGGGGCAATGGCCTTTAGGATTGGGGGTGCACACTTGTGGGTCCCTTATGTTCTTCTTTGTAATTATGAAAGTTAAAAAAATCCTTTTCCTTAAATCCCTCTAGATCCTGTTTAAGCCTTTGTGCTTTTTCTCCATCCAGGATATCATCATAGGATGCTAGATGGTCTGTAGTGACCATGGCATCCATTTGTCTTAGCATGTCTTGCCCTAGTAAATTGACAGTAAGGTTTTTTGTCACTAAATGGCAAATCTTTTCCTGTTCTCCATCTAGGCTAGTCCATTTCATAAAGGCGACTGAGTCTTTGGGCTGTGAGTTGCCCATACACCCATAATTGGGGCCCATGTGCAAGCTTCCAGTCCAAGGGCACTTTCTCCTCCCTGAGTACGGTTCAA
>NW_012289127.1:0-9247 GCF_000151885.1 Dipodomys ordii | reverse complement strand
CAGCGGGACACAGCAAGGGACATAGCGAGGACACAGAGGGACATAGCGGGACACAGCGTCGATACAGCAGGGACACAGCAGGACAGAGCGGGGACACAGCGGGACTCGGCAGGGACACAGCAGTACACAGCCAGACACAGCGGGGACACAGCAGGGACACAGCTGGGGACACAGCGGGACAGAGTGGGACACAGTGAGGGACACAGCGGGACACAGAGGAGGACACAGAGGGGTACACAGCAGGACAAAGCGGGGAACACAGCGAGGACACAGCGGGGTACACAGCTGGGGACACAACGGAACACATCGGGGGACACAGCGAGGACCCAGCGGAACACAGCGTGGGACACAGCGAGGACACATCGGGACACAGCGGGACATAGAGGGGACACAGCTGTAGACACAGTGGGACCCAGTGGGGGACACAGCGGGACACAGCAGGGACTCACCGGGGGACACAGCGGAGGACAAACTGGGACACTACAGGACACAGTGGGACACAGCGGGACACAGCGGGGACACTGCGGGAACATAGCGGGACACAGCAGGGTACACAGCGGGACACAGCGGGACAAAGCGGGGGACACAGCGGGGACACAGCGAGGACACAGCGGAACACAGCAGGGGACAAAGCGAGGACACAGCGGTGAAACAGCTGGACATAACGGAGTACATATCGGGAAACAATGGGCACACAGAGGGACACAGCAGGAAAGAGCGGGACACAGCGGAACACAGCGTGACACAGTGGGGACACAGCAGGGGACACAGCGGGACACAGCGGGAGACACAGCGAGGACACAGCGGGACACAGCAGTGACAAAGTGGGACACAGCGGGGGACACAGCGGGACCCAGCGGGACACAGTGTCGATAGAGCGGGACAGAGCGGGACACAGCGGTGACACAGCGGGACTCAGCGGGGGACACTGCGGAACCCAGCGGGACCCAGCGGGGACACAGCAAGGACACAGCGGGGGACACAGCGGGACACAGCGGGACACAGCGGGGGACACAGCGAGGGACACAGCGGGGGACACAGCGGGACACAGTGGGGAACACAGAGAGGACACAGCAGGACCCAGCGGGACACAGCGTGGATACAGCGGGGACACAGCGGGACACAGCGGGGTCACTGCGGGACACAGTGGGGGACAAAGAGGGACACAGCGGACACAGCGGGGACGCAGCGGGACACAGCGGGACACGGCGGGGGACACAGCAGGACACAGAGGGGGACACAGTGGGGGAAACAGCTGGACACAGGGGGGAACACAGCGAGGACACAGTGGGACCCAGCGGGACACAGCGTCGATACAGCGGAGACACAGCGTTACACAGCATGGTACAAAGCTGTGGACACAACGGGGCACAGTGGAGGCACAGCGGGACACAGCGGGACGCAGTGGGACACAGCGGGGACACAGCGGGGACAAAGCGTGAGACACAGCAGGGGACAGAGCTGGAGACAGCGGGGACACAGCGGGGACACAGCAGGACACAGCGAGGACACAGCGGGACAGAGCGGGACACTGCAGGGCACCGCGGGGGACACAGCGGGACACAGTGGGGGACACAGCGAGGACACAGCGGAACACAGAGTGGGACACAGTGAGGACACAGCCGGACACAGCGGGACACAGCGGGACACAGCCGGGACCCAGCAGTGGACACAGCGGGACACAGCGGTGGACACAGCGGAACACAGCGGGGGACACATGGAGGACTCAGCGGGACAAAGCGGGGACACAGCGGCGACTCACCGGGGGACACAGCGGGGGACAAAGCGGGACACCACAGAACACAGTGGGAAACAGCGGGACACAGCGGGGAAACTGCGGGGACACAGGGGGACAAAGCGTGGGACACATAGGGACACAGCAGGGGAGACAGCGGGACAAAGTGGGACACAGCAGGGGACACAGGGGGGACACAGCGGGACCAAGCGGGACACAGCGTCGATACAGCAGGGACACAGCGGGACACAGCGGGGGACACAGCGAGGACACAGCAGAACACAGCGTCCATACAGCAGGGACACAGCGGGACACAGCGGGGGACACAGCGAGGACACAGCAGAACACAGCGTGGGAAACAGCGAGGACACATTGGGACACAGCGGGGACACAGCGGGACCCAGCGCGGGACACAGCGTGGACACATTGGGACACAGCGGGGATTCAGCGGGACACAGCGGGGGACACAGAGGGGTAAACAGCAGGACACAGCGGGGAACACAGCGAGGACACAGCGGGACCAAGCGGGATACAACGTCGATACAGTGGGGACACAGCGGGACACAGCGGGGTACACAGCTGGGGACACAACGGGACACAGCGGGGGACACAGTGAGCACACAGCAGAACACAGCGTGGGAAACAGCGAGGACACAGCGGGACACAGCGAGACCCAGGGGGACACTGTGGGGACACAGCAGAAGACACAGCAGGACACAGCGTGTGACACAGCGGGACACAGCGGGGAACACAGCGAGGACACAGCGGGGACACAGCGGGGACACAGCGGGGACACTGCGGGAACATAGTGGGACACAGCGGGGCACACAGCGGGACACAGCGGGACACAGCTGGGGACACAGCGGGAACACAGCAGGACACAGCGGGGGACACAGCGAGGACACAGCGGGACACAGCGGGACACAGCGTGGGACAAAGTGGGAGACAGCAGGGGACACAGCGAGGACACAGCGGGACACAGCGGCGACACATAGAGGACTCAGCGGGGGACACAGTGGGGTACAGAGCGGGACACAGCGGGACCCAGCGGGGAAAAAGCGTGGGACAAAGCGGGAGACAGCAGGGGACACAGCGAGGACACAGCGGGACACAGTGGCGACACATAGAGGACTCAGCGGGGGACACAGTGGGGGACAGAGCGGGACACCGCGGGACCCAGCGGGGACAAAGCGTGAGACACAGCGGTGGACAGAACAGGACACAGAGGCGGACACAGAGAGGACACAGCGGGACACAGCGGGGACACAGGTGGCTGGGGGGGGGCCACAGCGGGGGACAAAGCGGGACACCACGGAACACAGCGTGAAACAGCGGTGAACCTGCGGGGACACAGCGGGACACATCGGGGACACAGTGGGGACCCAGCGGGACCCAGCAGGACACAGCGGGACACAGCAGGACACAGCGGGGGACACAGCGGGACACAGCGGGGTCACAGAGGGGACTCAGCAGGGGACATAGCGGGGGACAAATCGGGACACCACAGGACACAGTGGGACACAGCGGGACACAGCGGGGACACTGCGGGGACACAGTGGGACAAAGTGGGGGACCCAGCGGGACACAGCGGGACCCAGCAGGACCCAGCGGGGAAACAGCGGGGACACAATGGGACACAGCGAGGACACAGCGGGACACAGTGGGGGACACAGTGGGACACAGCAAGGCACAACGTTGTCACAGCAGTGGACACAGCGGGACACAGCGGGGGACACAGCCAGACACAGCAGGGGACACAGCGGGACACAGTGGGGGACACAGCGGGACACAGCGGGGACACAGCTGGACACAGTGGGGTACAGAGCCGGACACAGCAAGGCACAATGGGGTCACAGCAGTGGACACAGCCGGACAAAGCAGGGCACAGAGCGGGACAGAGCGGGGATACAGCAGGTGCCACAGAGGGACACAGCGGGACACAGCGGGACACAGCGGGGGACACAGCGAGGACACATTGGGACACAGCGGGTACACAGCGGGACTCAGCGGGGGACACAGCAGGACACAGCGGGACACAGTGCGACACAGTGGGGCACAGCAGGGACACAGCGAGTGACACAGCAAGGGACACAGTGGGACACCCCAGGGGACACAGGGAGGATACAGCGGGACACAGCAGGGGACACAGCGGAACCCAGCGAGGGACACAGCGGGGGACACAGGGGGACACAGCGGGGTACACAAAGAGGACCCAGCGGGACCCAGCGGGACATAGCTTCGATACAGCGGGGACACAGCGGGACACAGCGGGGTACACAGCTGGGGACACAACGGGACATAGTGGGGGACATAGCGGGATACAGCGGGACACAGCGGGACACAGCGGGGCACAGTTGGGACAAAGTGGGCGACACAGGGGGAACAGAGCAGGACACAGCAGGGGACACATAGAGGACACAGCGGGACACAGCGGGGACACAGTTGGGACACAGCGGGGGACACTGAGGGGCACAAACGGGACAACACGGAACACAGCGGGACACAGTGGGATAAAGCGGGACACTGCGTGGATACAGCGGGACACAGCGGGGGACACAGCAGGACACAGCGGGACACAGAGGGGGACAAGGCGGGACACAGCGGGGGACAGAGCGGGGGACACAACGGGTACAAAGCGAGACACAGCAGATTACACAGTGGAACACAGCGGGCACACAGCCGGGATACAACGGGACACAGTGGGGAAAGAGCGGGACAAAGCGTGACACAGCGGGAAACAGCGGGGTACCCAGCGGGACACACGGGGGACACAACAGGGTACACTGCGGGACACACGGTGGACACAGCAAGGACACAGCGGGACACAGTGACGACACAGCGGGACACAGCGGGACACAATGTGGACACAGCAGTGGACACAGCGGGACACAGCGGGGGACAGAAGGGGACACAGCGGGGGACACAGCGATGACACATTGGGACACAGCGGGGACACAGCGGGACTCAGCGGGGGACACTGCAGTACACAGAGGGACACAGCGGGACACAGAGGGGGACACAGTGGGACAGAGCGGGGGACACAGCAGGGGACACAGAGGAACTCAGCGGGACACAGCGGGGGACACAGGGGGGACACAGCGGGACACAGGGGGGGATACAGCGAGGACACATTGGGACACAGCGGGGACGCAGCGGGACTCAGCGGGGGACACAGCAGTACACAGCGGGGCACAGCAGTGACACAGCTAGACAAAGCGGGGTACACAGCGGGACACACCGGGCACACAGCAGGGACACAGCGGGACACACTGGGACACAGTGGAGAAAGAGCGGGACACAGCATGACACAGCGGGACACAGCGGGGTACACAGCGGGACACACGGGGAACACAGTGTGGACACAGCTGGACACAGCTGGGGACACAGCGACGACATAGCAGGACACAGCGGGGGACACAGGGGGGACACAGCGGGACACAGCAGGACACAGAGGGGGACACAGTGGGACAGAGCAGAGGACACAGCAGGAAACACAGCGGGACACAGCGGGACGCAGCGTGGGACACAGAGGGGTAAACAGCGGGACACAGCGGGGAACACAGCGAGGACACAGCGGGACCAAGCGGGACACAGCGTCGATACAGCGGGGACACAGCGGGACACAGCGGGGTACACAGCTGGGTACACAACGGGACACAGCGGGGGACACAGCGAGGACACAGCAGAACACAGCGTGGGAAACAGCGAGGACACAGCGGGACACAGCGAGACACAGAGGGACACAGTGGGGACACAGCAGTAGACACAGCGGGACACAGCGAGGACACAGCGGGGACACAGCGGGGACACAGCGGCACCCAGCAGGACACAGCGGGGCACACAGCGGGACACAGCGGGACACAGCTTGGGACACAGCGGGAACACAGCAGGACACAGCCGGGGACACAGCGAGGACACAGCGGGACACAGCGGGACACAGCGTGGGACAAAGCGGGAGATAGCAGGGGACACAGCGAGGACACAGCGGGACACTGTGGCGACACATAGAGGACTCAGCGGGGGACACAGTGGGGGACAGAGCGGGACACTGCGGGACCCAGCGGGGACAAAGCGTGAGACACAGCGGTGGACAGAGCGGGAGACAGAGGCGGACACAGCGAGGACACAGCGGGACACAGCGGGGACACAGAGGTGGCTCAAGGGGGCCACAGCGGGGGACAAAGCGGGACACCACGGAACACAGCGGGACACAGCGTGAAACAGCGGTGAACCTGCGGGGACACAGCGGGACACAGCGGGGAACACAGCGGGACACAGCGGGGACAGAGTGGGGACACTGCGGGACCCAGCAGGACACAGCGGGACCCAGCAGGACACAGCGGGGGACACAGCGGGACACAGCGGGGGATACAGCGGGACACAGCGGGGACACAGAGGGGACTCAGCAGGGTACATAGCGGGGGACAAATCGGGACACCACAGGACACAGTGGGACACAGCGGGACACAGCGGGGACACTGCGGGGACACAGCAGGACAAAGCGGGGGACCCAGCGGGACCCAGCGGGACACAGCAGGACCCAGCGGGGAAACAGCGGGAACACAGTGGGACACAGCGAGGACAGAGCGGGACACAGCGGGACACAGCGGGGGACACAGGGAGGACACAGCGGAACACAGCATGGGACAAAGCGAGGACACAGCGGGAAACAGCGAGACACAGCGGGACCCACTGGGGACCCAGCAGTGGACACAGCAGGACACAGCGGGGGACAAAGTGGGACACCACGGAACACAGCTGGACACAGCGTGAAACAGCGATGAACCTGCAGGGACACAGCGGGACACAGCGGTGGACACAGCCGGACACAACGGGACACAGCGGGGGACACAGCGGGACACAGCAGGGACACAGCGGGGACACAGCGGGACCCAGCATGACACAGCGGGGGACACAGCGGGACACAGCGGGACACAGCGGGGGACACTGCAGGGACACAATGGGACACAGTAGGACACAGCGTAGGACAAAGCTGGAGACAGCAGAGGACACAGCGAGGACACAGCTGGACACAGTGGGGACACAGAGGGGACTCAGCAGGGGACATAGTGGGAAAAAAGCGGGACACCACGGGACACAGTAGGACACAAAAAGACACAGCGGGGGACACAGTAGGACAGAGCGGGGGACACAGCGGGGGACAGAGGGGTAACCACGAATAACACAGCAAGGACACAGCGGGACCCAGCGTGACACAGCCTCGATACAGCGGGATTCACAGCGTTACACAGCTGGGGACACAAAGGGACACAGTGGTGGACACAGCGGGACACAGCGGGACATAGTGGGACACAGACGGAATAAAGCGTGAGACACAGCGGGGGACAGAGCGGGAGACAGCGGGGGACACAGCGAGGACACAGCGGGGGACAAAGCAAGTACTCAGCGGAACACAGCGTAGGACACAGTGAGGACACAGGGGGACACAGCGGGACACAGCTGGACACAGCAGGAACACAGCAGTAGACACAGCGGGACACAGCAGGGGACACAGTGGGACACAGCGGGGGACACAGGGAGGACAGAGCGGGACACAGCGGGGACACAGCGGGGACTCAGCGGCGGACACAGCGGGGGACAAAGCGGGACACCACGGGACAGCGCGGGACACAGCGGGGACAAGGGGGAGACAGAGCGCGATACAGCGAGGACACAGCGGGACACAGCGGGGACCCAGCAGTGGACACAGCGGGACACAGCGGGGGACAAAGCGGGACACCACGGAACACAGCAGGACACAGCGTGAAACAGCGGTGAACCTGCGGGGACACAGCGGGACACAGCGGGGGACACAGCGGGACCCAGCGGGACACATCAGGGGACACAGCGGGACACAGCAGGGACATAGCGGGGACACAGCGTGACACAGCAGGTCACAGCGGGGGACACAGCGGGACACAGCGGGACACAGCGGGGGACACAGCAGGGACACAGTGGGGCACAGTAGGACACAGCGTGGGACAAAGCGGGAGACAGCAGAGGACACAGCGAGGACACAGCTGGACACAGCGGGGACACAGACGGGACTCAGCAGGGAAAAAAGCGGGACACCACGGGACACAGTAGGACACAGCGGGACACAGCGGGGACACTGCGGGACACAGCCAGGAGTCACAGCGGTGGACAGCGGGGGACAGAGAATGGACACAGCGGGACACAGAGGGGACACAGCTGGACACAGAAGGGTACACAGCGGGACACAGCGGACACACAGCGGGGACAGAGCTGGACACAGAGGGACACGGAGGGGACAGAGCGTGACACAGGTGGACACTGAGGGAGACAGAGCGAGGACACAGCCGGACACAGCGAAACAAAGCGTGACACAGTAGGGACACAGCAGGGGACACAGCGGGACACAGCAGGGGACACAGCGGGACACAGCGGGGTACACAGCAGGGACAAAGAAAGGACACAGCGGGGGACACAGCGAGGACACAGCGGGACTCAGCGGTGACACACCGGGACACAGCTGGGGACACTTTGGGACACAGCGGGACACAGAGGGACACAGCAAGGACACAGTGGGGGACAGTGGGGGACACAGCGGGACACAGCAAGGCACAACAGGGTCACAGCAGTGGACACAGCAGGACACAGCGGGGGTCACAGCGGGACACAGCGGGGGACACAGCGGGACACAGCGGGGGACACAGCGGGACACAGCGGGGACACAGCGGGGGACACAGCGGGACACAGCGGAGACACAGCGGGGACACAGCGGGACCCAGCATGACACAGCAGGGGACACAGCGGGACACAGCGGGACACAGCGGGGGACACTGCAGGGACACATTGGGACACAGTAGGACACAGCGTAGGACAAAGCGGGAGACAGCAGAGGACACAGCGAGGACACAGCTGGACACAGCGGGGACACAGTGGGGACTCAGCAGGGGACATAGTGGGAAAAAAGCGGGACACCACGGGACACAGTAGGACACAACAAGACACAGAGGGGGACACAGTAGGACAGAGCGGGGGACACAGCGGGGGACAGAGGGGGACACCACGAATAACAGAGCAAGGACACAGCGGGACCAGCGGGACACAGCCTTGATACAGCGGGATTCACAGCGTTACACAGCGGGTTACACAGCTGGGGACACAAAGGGACACAGTGGTGGACACAGCGGGACACAGCGGGACAGAGTGGGACACAGACGGGATAAAGCGTGAGACACAGCGGGGGACAGAGCGGGAGACAGCGGGGGACACAGCGAGGACACAGCGGGGGACACAGCAAGTACTCAGCGGAACACAGCGTGGGACACAGTGAGGACACAAGGGGATACAACGGGACACAGCTGGACACAGCAGGAACACAGCAGTAGACACAGCGGGACACAGCAGGGGACACAGCGGGACACAGCGGGGGACACAGGGAGGACAGAGCGGGACACAGCGGGGAACACAGCAGGACAAAGCAGGGTACACATCAGGGGATACAGCGGGACACTGCGGGGTATCTCAGCGGGAAACAGCGGGGGG
>NW_012289126.1:0-5212 GCF_000151885.1 Dipodomys ordii | reverse complement strand
TCAAGCTGGACACAGCAGGGACACAGCAGAGACACAGCGGGACCCAGCAGGACACAGCGGGGGACACAGCGGGACACAGCGGGACACAGCGGGGGACACAGCAGGGACACAGTGGGACACAGTAGGACACAGCGTGGGACAAAGCGGGAGACAGCGGAGGACACAGCGAGGACACAGCTGGACACAGCGGGGACACAGAGGGGACTCAGCAGGGGACATAGAGGGGAAAAAGTGGGACACCACGGGACACAGTAGGACACAGCGGGACACAGCGGGGACACTGCGGGACACAGCCGGGGGACACAGCGGTGGACAGCGGGGGACAGAGAAGGGACACAGTGGGACACAGAGGGGACACAGCTGGACACAGAAGGGTACACAGCGGGGCACAGCGGACACACAACAGGGACAGAGCTGGACACAGAGGGACACAGATGGGACAGAGCGTGACACAGCGGGACACAGCGGGACACAGCAGGGGACTCAGCGGGACACAGCGGGGGACACAGGGAAGACAGAGCGGGACACTGAGGGAGACAGAGCGAGGACACAGCCGGACACAGCGAAACACAGCGTGACACAATGGGGACACAGCAGGGGACACAGCGGGACACAGCGGGGGACACAGAGGGACACAGCGGGGTACACAGCCGGGACAAAGTGGGACACAGCGGGGGACACAGCGAGGACAAAGCGGGACAGAGCGGTGACACCGCGGGACACAGCTGGGGACACTGCGGGACACAGCGGGACCCAGCGGGGACAAAGCATGAGACACAGCGGTTGACAGAGCAGGAGGCAGAGGCGGACACAGCGAGGACACAGCGGGACACAGCGGGCACACAGAGGTGGCTCAGGGGGGGCCACAGCGGGGGACAAAGCGGGACACCACGGAACACTGCGGGACACAGCGTGAAACAGCGGTGAACCTGCGGGGACACAGCGGGGGACACTGCGGGACACAGCGGGGACACAGCGGGGACACTGCAGGACCCAGCAGGACACAGCGGGACACAGCAGGACACAGCGGGGGACACAGCGGGACACAGCGGGGGACACAGCGGGACACAGCGGGGACACAGAGGGGACTCAGCAGGGGACATAGCGGGGGACAAATTGGGACATCACAGGACACAGTGGGACACAGCGGGACACAGCGGGGACACTGCGGGGACACAGCGGGACAAAGCGGGGGACCCAGCGGGACACAGCGGGACACAGAAGGACCCAGCGGGGAAACAGCGGGGACACAGTGGGACACAGCGAGGACACAGTGGGACACAGCGGGACACTGCGGGGCACAGCGGGGGACACAGCGGGATACAGGGGGGGACACAGGGAGGTCACAGCGGAACACAGCATGGGACAATGTGAGGACACAGCGGGAAACAGCGAGACACAGCGGGACCCAGCGGGGACCCAGCAGTGGACACAGCGGGACACAGCGGGGGACAAAGCGGGACACCACGGAACACAGCAGGACACAGCGTGAAACAGCGGTGAACCTGCGGGGACACAGCGGTACACAGCGGGGGACACAGCGGGACACAGCGGGACACAGCGGGGGACACAGCCGGACACAGCAGGGACACAGCGGGGACACAGCGGGACCCAGCAGGACACAGCGGGGGACACAGCGGGACACAGCGGGACACAGCGGGGGACACAGCCGGACACAGTAGGACACAGCGTGGGACAAAGCGGCAGACAGCGGAGGACACAGCAAGGACACAGCTGGACACAGCGGGGACACAGAGGGAACTCAGCAGGGGACATAGAGGGGAAAAAGCGGGACACCACGGGACACAGTGGACACAGCGGGGTACACAAAGAGGACACAGCAGGACCCAGCGGGACATAGCTTCGATACAGCGGGGACACAGCGGGACACAGCGGGGTACACAGCTGGGGACACAACGGGACATAGTGGGGGACATAGCGGGATACAGCGGGACACAGCGGGACACAGCGCGGCACAGTTGGGACAAAGTGGGCGACACAGCGGGGAACAGAGCAGGACACAGCAGGGGACACATCGAGGACACAGTGGGACACAGCGGGGACACAGTTGGGACACAGCGGGGGACACTGAGGGGCACAAACGGGACAACACGGAACACAGCGGGACACAGTGGGATAAAGCAGGACACTGCGTGGATACAGTGGGACACAGCGGGGGACACAGCAGGACACAGCGGGACACAGAGGGGGACAAGGCGGGACACAGCGGGGGACAGAGCGGGGGACACAGCGAGACACAACAGGTACAAAGCGAGACACAGCAGATTACACAGTGGAACACAGCGGGCACACAGCCGGGATACAATGGAACACAGTGGGGAAAGAGCAGGACAAAGCGTGACACAGCGGTAAACAGCGGGGTACACAGCGGGACACACGGGGGACACAGTGGGTTACACTGCGGGACCCACGGTGGATACAGCAAGGACACAGCGGGACACAGTGACGACACAGCGGGACACAGCGGGGGAAACAGCGGGACACAATGTGGACACAGCAGTGGACACAGCGGGACACAGCGGGGGACAGAGGGGGACACAGCGGGGGACACAGCGAAGACACATTGGGACACAGCGGGGACGCAGCAGGACTCAGCGGGGGACACTGCAGTACACAGAGGGACACAGCGGGACACAGAGGGGGACACAGTGGGACAGAGCGGGGGACACAGCAGGGGACACAGAGGAACTCAGCGGGACACAGCGGGGGACACAGGGGGGACACAGCGGGACACAGGGGGGGATACAGCGAGGACACATTGGGACACAGCGGGGACACAGCGGGACTCAGCGGGGGACACAGGAGTACACAGCGGGACACAGCAGTGACACAGCTAGACAAAGCGGGGTACACAGCGGGACACACCGGGCACACAGCAGGGACACAGCGGGACACACCGGGACACAGTGGAGAAAGAGCAGGACACAGCGTGACACAGCGGGACACAGCGGGGTACACAGCGGGACACACAGGGAACACAGTGTGGACACAGCGGGACACAGCTGGGGACACAGCGACGACACAGCAGGACACAGCGGGGGACACAGGGGGGACACAGCGGGACACAGCAGGACACAGAGGGGGACACAGTGGGACAGAGCAGAGGACACAGCAGGAAACACAGCGGGACACAGCGGGACACAGCGGGGGACACAGGGGGGACACAGCGGGACCCAGCGCGGGACACAGTGAGGACACATTGGGACACAGCGGGGACACAGCGGGACTCAGCGGGGGACACAGCAGTACACAGCGGGACACAGCGGGACACAGCGGGGGACACAGAGGGGTAAACAGCGGGACACAGCAGGGAACACAGCGAGGACACAGCGGGACCAAGCGGGACACAGCGTCGATACAGCGGGGACACAGCGGGACACAGCGGGGTACACAGCTGGGTACACAACGGTACACAGCGGGGGACACAGCGAGGACACAGCAGAACACAGCGTGGGAAACAGCGAGGACACAGCGGGACACAGCGAGACACAGCGGGACACAGTGGGGACACAGCAGTAGACACAGCGGGACACAGCGAGGACACAGCGGGGACACAGCGGGGACACAGCGGCACCTAGCAGGACACAGCGGGGCACACAGCGGGACACAGCGGGACACAGCTTGGGACACAGCGGGAACACAGCAGGACACAGCCAGGGACACAGCGAGGACACAGCGGGACACAGCGGGACACATCGTGGGACAAAGCGGGAGATAGCAGGGGACACAGCGAGGACACAGCGGGACACAGTGGCGACACATAGAGGACTCAGCGGGGGACACAGTGGGGGACAGAGCGGGACACAGCGGGACCCAGCGGGGACAAAGCGTGAGACACAGCGGTGGACAGAGCGGGAGACAGAGGCGGACACAGCGAGGACACAGCGGGACACAGCGGGGACACAGAGGTGGCTCATGGGGGCCACAGCGGGGGACAAAGCGGGACACCACGGAACACAGCGGGACACAGCGTGAAATAGCGGTGAACCTGCGGCGACACAGTGGGACACAGCGGGGGACACAGCGGGACACAGCGCGGACACTGCGGGGACACTGCGGGACCCAGCAGGACACAGCGGGACACAGCAGGACACAGCGGGGGACACAGCGGGACACAGCGGGGGATACAGCGGGACACAGCGGGGACACAGAGGGGACTCAGCAGGGGACATAGCGGGAGACAAATCGGGACACCACAGGACACAGTGGGACACAGCAGGACCCAGCGGGGAAACAGGGGGGACACAGTGGGACACAGCGAGGACACAGCGGGACACAGCGGGACACTGCGGGGCACAGCGGGGGACACAGCGGGACACAGCGGGGGACACAGGGAGGACACAACGGAACACAGCATGGGACAAAGCGAGGACACAGCGGGAAACAGCAAGACACAGCGGGACCCAGCGGGGACCCAGCAGTGGACACAGCGGGACACAGCGGGGGACAAAGCGGGACACCATGGAACACAGCAGGACACAGCGTGAAACAGCGGTGAACCTGCGGGGACACAGCGGGACACAGCGGGGGACACAGCGGGACACAACGGGACACAGGGGGGACACAGCTGGACACAGCAGGGACACAGCAGAGACACAGCAGGACCCAGCAGGACACAGCGGGGGACACAGCGGGACACAGCGGGACACAGCGGGGGACACAGCAGGGACACAGTGGGACACAGTAGGACACAGCGTGGGACAAAGCGGGAGACAGCGGAGGACACAGCGAGGACACAGCTGGACACAGCGGGGACACAGAGGGGACTCAGCAGGGGACATAGAGGGGAAAAAGTGGGACACCACGGGACACAGTAGGACACAGCGGGACACAGCGGGGACACTGCGGGACACAGCCGGGGGACACAGCGGTGGACAGCGGGGGACAGAGAAGGGACACAGCGGGACACAGAGGGGACACAGCTGGACACAGAAGGGTACACAGCGGGGCACAGCGGACACACAACAGGGACAGAGCTGGACACAGAGGGACACAGATGGGACAGAGCGTGACACAGCGGGACACAGCGGGGGACACAGGGGGGACACAGCGGGACACAGGGGGGGATACAGCGAGGACACATTGGGACACAGCGGGGACACAGCGGGACTCAGCGGGGGACACAGGAGTACACAGCGGGACACAGCAGTGACACAGCTAGACAAAGCGGGGTACACAGCGGGACACACCG